>NW_004797559.1:562351-564944 GCF_000002075.1 Aplysia californica
GGAGGGAGAGAGAGTGGGGAGGAGGGGGGAAGAGAAGGGGTGAGAAGGACGGGCATAGGCATAGAGTAAAAGGGTTCAGGTGAGATTACACTTTCAGGAATATACCTATCTATATCCATCTCACGTCTTCTGTCTAGGATTCGCCTATGTCGGAACAGTTTGTAACGGCGTGCAGGCCATCTCAGTGGTAGAATATGACGGCACCTACTCCACGGTCATCAACACTGCGCACGAGATCGCTCACAAGTAAGGCAATACATACAAAGTTTGACTCTTTTCTTTTCATTGCCACCTTTCTCATCCTTCGACTTATTTATCTCCTCCTTCTCTTGTATTAAAAAAACCCTCAACAAAACAGTTCAATGTTTTGCTCAATCGGGCTGCATCAGGAACATTACCAGAAAAAAATCCAAAAACTCAAGCGTTAATCTATTTGATGGTTCGCAATGAACCCTACTGAAAGTATACCTTGAAGAACCGCGATTCAAATGTGAAAAAAATTGATTGAATTCAGTCTAGGATTCGTTGAAACCGTGGTAAAATCGGGCGCACGTAAAAAAATAATAGAATCAAAGAAAATGACATTGTTCCGCCCATTGCACAATTGTTATCGAATCTTTATGGTGTAATCAATTAGAACTATTTGTGTGTGGATTTTGCTAGAAAAAACCCCACAACCTTGATCAAACTCACCAAACAAAAAAACCCAACAACAACAAAAAAGACAAAGAGAAAGAAAAGGAAGTTTGACGACAAAACGTGGTATACGCCATTTTCAGACTTTGTCCGGAACTAGTACAAGTACCGTAAATTACGAAAAAAAAGGTGAGACACATTCTACAATTAACTTCTTTGTCAACAAAATGCGATTTTGTCTACTTTTTAAGAACTGCACAAAGTGACGCTATTTTTTAACGAAATTCTACAAAAGCGGTAGGCCTAGGCCTTTAAAAAAAACAACAACCGCGACATAGATCTATTATCATCTGCTCGAAAATGAAGTTCTTTCCTCAAATCAAGTGACATGATTGTGGTCAACAAAAGTTTGCCGGCGGTTCTGTCTGTTCCATATTATTGTTGTGGAGATATGTATCGTTTGGTCAAAAATCATGTAAATCCAACGTAGATCTAGCATCTGCGTTTGTGGCGGTCGCGATTTTTGGCATTTTTTGGTCCGCGAATCGCGGCCGCGATTTCTGCATTTTCCCAACAAAATACCACCGCCGGGAAGAAAAAATAATTTTAAAACAGCAACCACAACAACAGCAAAAACCGGGAATAATATTCGTGAAAAAAAAAGAAACCTTTTTGTTTTTTAAAAAGTGTTATTTTAGAGCGTGTCTCCACCAAAACTCAATACTGACACTTTCAAGTGGCAGGCCCCTTGTGTGATTCCATGGTCTACATGTTAGATCCTGTTGTTTTTTCTTGAATTACACGCCTTTTGGGTTAAAACGGCTAGTCTATGGATGGGTTGACACACGCCCTTATTTGTTAATTTTTGTTGTTGTTAATTTGCCGTTCTAATTTTGATTTCATTCTGTTGTGAAACCTTTATTTTTCACGTTTTTTACACTCTATGTGGCTACAAATGATATTTTGGGTGCTTAAAACAGAGCATAAAAATGTATTATGTTTTAGATTAAGTTATCTCTAGATATCTATCAACATATTGTTATATACATCGTCACAGGGAGTTGAAAGCTTGAAAATTAATGGTAACTTTTCGGGCAACTTTTGCTATTTTTGTAGCAACTTTTGGACAAAAAAATGGCAGCAAACGCAGCTGCTAGATAGATTGCCGTCGTACAACAAATATTAATTAAGCCTTTGATCTACATCATGTTTACTCTAAAAACCAAGCTGATCAAGATTATTCAGTAAACTGGGTGAAAACGGAAATCTGTATACAGTATAACACGAATAGGTCGAGCGCAGAAGACTCGAGTCACGCATCCGCCGAACTGTGCTTGCAGTCTAAGAATGTCACATTTCTAGTCTTGTGTGAATGAGGTACCCTGACCTTGTCAGTGCTGCCAGAATGAATGAAAAGCTTTCTGTTTTTTAAAGGATGAAAACTGAATTTACTGAACTGCATCAACAAAAGAAATTTTTAAAAAACAACAACCCACAACTAACATAAAAAAAAGAGACTCGCATCATGGCGCACTGTGCAACTAGCCTATAGTATTACCCTCGCACCTGAAAGCGGCTGTCAACGAGGGGCAAATAACTTTCAAAACAAACTAGTGCCCTCCCCTGAGTCGAGGTTCGGAATTCGACGAATTCGTGGGGTCTGAGTCGGAGCTCGAACATTGGGCAGGAGGACGAGTGCAAACACGAATTCCTGAACTAGGGCAGCCAAGGGGAAAATGGAACACGAGGAGCGAAAACATATTTAATTTGTTTAAAACTGAATAATTTTACGCAAAACTGCACCCAAGAAACATTTTTGGACGCCCAAAATTTAGGTTTACCAATAAATGAATGAAAATGCATAAGTTTGATAAGTGTCATAAAAACCATGTCTGATTTCTATTTTCCCCTCGCTGTGTTCAGAAGGAAGCGGCGAGTTCGAATTGGACCGTCCCAC
>NW_004797559.1:567235-568243 GCF_000002075.1 Aplysia californica
GAATTTGAATATTTTAACTTTTTAGCATTTTAAAGTAAATTAGTTAGCCAGTCGTGAAGTGAACTTTCGCAGAGGTGAACAACTTGTGTTTCGCGCGCTCATATGACCTTAGCAGTTGCGAGCGCCGTAAAACCTTATACTATACATACATACTGCATTTCACTACTTTTCTTCTCTTCATTGTTCTACATGTATTTTCTTACGACCTGTCTGGCACTTACATTTACATTGTCACATTTCTTGTCTTGTGTGAATGAGGTGCCCTGACCTTGTCAGTGCTGCCAGGATGAATGAAAAGCTTTCTGTTTTTTAAAGGATGGAAACTGAATTTACTGAACTGCATTAACAAAAGAAATCCAAAACAAAAAAACAAAAAACCCCACAACTAACGTCAAAAAAAGAGACTCGCATCATAGCGCACTGTGCAACTACTAGGCCAAGCCTAATTATCCTCCCACCTGAAAGCGGGTGTCAACGAGGGGCAAATAACTTTCAAAACAAACTGGTGCCCCCAGCCCTCCCCTGATGTCAATGAAAACATTGCCTGCCTCAATCCCGACCATTGTGACCTCTTCCCTGCTCCTTCCCCCTCCCCCCTCCCCGCCCCCTTTGTCTACACCGGTCCATGGCGTCGGGATCCTCTACAGCATGTTCGACTCGACGGATGTAGGGAGAACGACTTAACACGAATCCCACCGAATTTACCTTGCCTTTCCTCAAATTTGAATGCTGCTATCTTGACCTGAATTCGAATTCGGAGTCGAATTCGACGAATTCGCGCCCAAAAATGTTTGGAGTCGAAAGTTCGAAGGTTCTCGGAGTCGGCCCACCCTTATTGCAGTCCCGGTCTTTTTTTCTTCTTTGTCTTTGTCAGAAAATTAGGCGAAGCTCGAACACAAACAGGGAATAGTCGAACTAATTGCACCGCCGTAGAGGTCTAAAGTCAATCTCCTTTGAGCTACACTTGAGACAAAATAATGATAATTTAACAAAATAAAAAAGGGTAAA
>NW_004797559.1:569173-573471 GCF_000002075.1 Aplysia californica
CTTCTTCTTCTTCTTCTTCTTCTTCTTCTTCTTTTTCTTCTTCTTCTTCTTCTTCTTCTTCTTCTTCTCATTAGCATTAAAACACTAACAAATTATATCTCTAAGCATATGTGAGTTCTCTTGACGTTGCAAGGTCGAGAAATGTTTCTTTCTCTTCATCATCATCATCATCATCATCATCATCATCATCATCATCATCATCATCATCATCATCATCATCATCATCATCATCATCATCATCACTGACAAGGGAGTTCCTTTTACGTGCAATCAGATGGATCCATGGTTTCGTGAGAAACAGACAAGCCCGTGTTTGCCTGACTGGAGAATTTCAAGCAAGGGCTTCCCCTAGGAGCTGTACTTTCGCCACTGCTGTTAATATTCTTCATAAACAATCTTGCAGAATCCATCCCAAACCCTGACTCACAACAACTAAACTCCGCCAAGCTGATCTACTTCATGTTCACTGATGACTGCACAATATTGGCCAATCATGCATAGAGAGAAAAGGCAAATGAAGCGACACAATTGATAATGGACATGGTTGTGAAATGGAGCAATGAATGGAAACTTAATTGGATGCAACCAAGGGTGGGGTGTGCTTCTTCTCAACATGGGTGAAGGAGGCAACGTGGCAACCAATAATTCAGATTGAAGGGGAAAAGATACGATTTAACCACGTTCCATGCCTTCTGGGCGTCTATCTGGATAGACAGCTAACCATCTACAAGAACATTGAGGAAGTGTCCTAAAGTGCAACCTAAAAAATGACGATGATCGGTGCTGTCAGCAACTCAAAATGGCAAGGAATCGCTCCAGAAGGTACGTCAGATGTTTGTGAAAAGCAAGATGGATTATGCTGCCCCGGCGTGGCAGCCTTGGCTGAGTGAGACCATTGCAAAGAACCTGGACAGAATACAAAACAAAGCCCTCCGCCTTGTATCAGGGCAGCTGAAAACAACACCAACAGAAGCACTGCGCTATGAGACCAGACCTGAGCACTACACCACCTACACAAAAAGAACATTCCTCAAGTCTGTAGAGATGGCTAAGCGATTGCCAGACAGCCATCCTAGAAAGAAAGCCCTTGATTAAACAGTCAAGCCTAAAAACGGCAGGATAGGTTGGTTTCGGAGGGGCACCGACCTTGCAGACCACCTCCCCCTTGAAGCAGAGAATCGATGGCCAATCAATTTGTTGAGAGTGGGTCCATGGGAGACCCAAGGCGAACTCGAAATCCGGACAGAATTGAGAGGAGTGAAGAGCAAAGGTGATGATCCTGTAAAGGCACGTGAAGCTGCAGAGGGTGTAATCACGGAGGTTTGTGCCGGTGTGACAATTTTCACTGATGGATCGGCTGTTGCAGGATACCGCGAAAGTGGAGCAGCAGCAGTGGTGATAATTAATAAAGAACCACCACGAACAGAATTCATTAGAACTAAAGGTACATTCCTCACATCATTTTATGACGAGGAAGGCCAGGCAACGATGTCTGCTGCCCAATGGATTGTTGACAATTGACAGTGGAACCAATGTGCTGATTTTACGGACAGTCAGTCCCTCTTAAAGGGACTGCTAGGCAACAGCTCAAACATAAATGATTTGCGCCGCAAGATCCAGTGGATCCCAATCAATGCTGGAATCGAAGGAAATGAGGCAGCAGACCTAGCTGCCAATGAAGCCAGAGAGATTGAAGGAGGCAGACGACCAATAACATACAGGGAAGTCTTTCTAATGATCAAGAGGGGAATCAGAGACCCACCGTGCAAAGCTGAGTACCAGCACCAGGAGGATGTGTGTTCTGGGTACTCCAGTAAGCAGGAACAATTAATTTTATCACATGTGGCTGGGACCAGGTTGGGCTAGCGAGACTGCGGTCGGACCATCATTGCAGCTTGAGATGGTATCAGAACTTTGTGCATGCAGAGCTCAATACTACCCACGTTGCCGAAGAGGCAGCCAAGAAAGGGAGTATGTCATTATGTTTGAATGTCTGGGATCAATGACGATTCGAATGAAGTTATTTGGATGAGTGGAGGTGCCTCTGAATATAAAGACAATGGAGCCGAAAAAGAGCCTCGCTCTCTCTCTTGAAGATTTCTCCGTGGAGTCCACCAGGCCCATCAAGGAAAAAAAATCATCATCATCATCATCATCATCGCCATCGTCATCGTCATCGTCATCGTCATCATCATCATCATCATCATCGTCGTCATCGACAACATCATTCTCATCCTCATCCTCATTATCATCATCATCATCATCATCATCATCATCATCATCATCATCATCATCATCATCGCTTCCCCATTTGTTGTGGCTGTCTTCGTTGAGAACGGCACTCCCCGTCGTGAAGTTGACGGCTTGCCACTTTAAGTACAATAAAAAATCTAGCGGATTCCAAGCCATGTAGGGATAGAAGGAAATGATGCAGCAGACAAAGTTGCTAATGAAGCCAGAGAGATTGAAGGAGACAGACGACCAACAACATACAGAGGAGTCTTTCAAATGATCAAGAGGGAAATCAGAGACCCACCGTGAAGAACTAAGTAACAGCACCTGGAAGATGTGTATTCTGGGCAGTCCTATAAGCGGGAACAAAATATCACATGTCGCTGGGACCAGGTTGAGCTAGCGAGACTGCGGTCAGACCATCATTGGAGCTTTAGATGGTAAATGAAGACCTCAGCCCTGTTGTCGAAGATGCGGAAATGAAAAGGAGGATGTCAAACATTTGTTTGAATGTCCAGGAACAACGGCAATTCGAATGGAGTTATTTGGACGAGTGGAGGTGCCGCTAAGCATATTGACAATGGAGCCGAAAAAGAGCCTCGCTCTCGCTCGAAGATTTCTTCTTGGAGTCCGCCAGGCCCATTAAGGAAACAAAAAATAAATCACCATCATCATATCCAGAAAATGGTAAGACCTCTGTGCATCATCACACATTTTACGCTGATAGTCTAGTGGCTAGGCGAGTTCGGGGATCCTCAGACCCGACGTTGTGTCCTAGGAAAAGGCACTTTACACGTATTTTCCTCACTTCATCCAGGTGAAAACATTAGATGGCCATTAACACCGAAAAAGCTTGTCAGTGTTCTAGGTCCTATAAAAAAAGGCAGCTCACTCTCTATGCTTCTCAGGAAGTTGAGATTGTTCCATAATGCTATCCCGTCTGCTGGGGTAATAATAGCAGATTCTAAAGCGCATAGAGCTTTCTGTTGAGCGGGAATTTGCGCTATACAAATGCTGTCTATTGTTATTATTATTATAACATGTATTATTATTACATAAATACTATGGTTAACATTAATTTATTGTACTACAGTGGCTTCTTGTGTTGTTGTTAGTTTGTTTCCCGATAGTGCATAGTATTATGATCCTTTTAATAAAGTATGTTTGTATCTATCATCCGAGATGTTGATTTTCCTAGCTTAAATATTTTATATTGAATGCTTTGCTTACAGTACTCTCATTTTTTGCATTATTTCGCCATTCCCTCCCCCTACTGCCCCCAGTCTCGGAGCTTCCCATGACAGTGGGTCTACTGGATACATCATGGCACCCTCCTCATCACCGTCTTCAAACAACCGCTGGTCGTTCTCGTTGTGTTCTTCCAGTGACATCACTGGGGTGATTACGCAAATAACGTTAGTAATATTCCGTACATTCTTTTTATTATTCGTTTTGGGGTTTTTTTGTTTTTGTAATGGTTCTTTGCGTCTCGTTTGTCTTTTACTTGGCATTCTTGGTCTTTTTTTCTCTTTTTGTTGTTGTTGGTAGTCATTTTTTCCTGTGGTTTTTTTTGGTATTTGTTCTTGTTGTTTTTGATGATGATGATGATGATGATGATGATGATGATGATGATGATGATGATGATGATGATGATGATGTTGTTTTTATTGTTGTTGTTGTTAATGTTGTTGTTGTTGCTGTTGTTGTGTGCGTGAGATAGCCTATCCTTCCGCATTGTTTGGAGCCCCGAAGAGTATGCTCTTCGCCAGTGCCGCCACCTCTTTTGGGTAGCGG
Source organism: Aplysia californica (assembly GCF_000002075.1). Classification (NCBI taxonomy): domain Eukaryota; kingdom Metazoa; phylum Mollusca; class Gastropoda; order Aplysiida; family Aplysiidae; genus Aplysia; species Aplysia californica. The sequence continues at coordinate 573,200 of NW_004797559.1, forward strand.
GTGAGACAGTCCAACCTTCCTGGGATGCCGCTGCCGGCCTCTGAAGCGGGACATCTCTGTGGCCATTACTCCAAATCTTGGGGTTCCTCGTTGCACAATTGACAGATTGGGTCCGAATGTGTTGTCGATTCTATGTTTGTAGGCCTGCAGCCCAGAGAAGTGGCCAGTCCTGATTTTCGTCAATAGTGACTGGTCGCTGCGGGACTTAATTTGCATCTCCCAATGTGTGGATAGTGCCCCGTACAACCCCTTCGTATGCGAGTGGGATATCG
>NW_004797559.1:573571-575486 GCF_000002075.1 Aplysia californica
GCTTTGGTTATCAGTCTTATCTGGGCGCACGACGCGCTTCCATATGAGATTTGGCAGCTTGGGCCCAGTAGTGCCGTGGCCTGTTTGGCTGTACTGTCAGCGAGGTCGTGGCCGAGAATCTCTCAGTAACCTGGAATCCACTGGATCGTGGGTTGAGGTTTTGCATTATTTATGCGTAGTCGCAATTGATCGAGGGATGGTGATGTTTTCACGAGTGCCTCGCACAGCGATTGGCTGTCAGTGAAGATAGCGACCGAGTTAGATGCACCATACTGTTGATCGATTCAGTCAATAGCCATTTCCAAGCTCTCCTCTCTTCTTCTCTCTTCGAACGAGCACGTAACTAAAGCGCCTCTCTCCTTCAATGCCTTGACAACGGTCGGATTGGACGCCCCCCCCCCTCCCTTGTTGTGATGACGACCCCATTGTTACTGCACTTGCTGAGCCGTCCGTGTAGATGCTGTACTGTGCATGCGCCCAGCTCTAGTGCCCGACGGAGAGCTGCAGAGTCACTCCATCCGCCTATGCCGTACAGGTGGGAGGAAACGATTTCGGGGTTGATTCCCCGTTCCCACTGCCTTGTTTCGAGATAATTATTGAGCCTCCTCTCGCAATTAAACAGAAGTGAATTCTTTCTGCGGGCGTCTTCAGCCCCTTAACGGAAAACTATGCGTCCCTTTAGGAGTTCGTGCACTTCGTTGGGGCAATTCGTCACGGCCGGTCTCTGTTCATTCGCAGGGCCTTCTCTCTTGAACGGAGGCAGTGGGTGTCGATGGTGGACTCGATGCTGAGGATCATCGTTTCAGCTCGAAGTGCCTCGATGAATGAGAACTGGGCTTGGGTGGTGATCAGTCGCAGATATCTATTTTGAACCACCTCCAGATTATTTATCAGAGTTTCGCTCAGCCATGGTTACCAGCTGCTGCTCACAAAGTTGATGACACTTTGTATATGGGTGATGAAGACCTTGTGTAAATCGTCTTTCATACATCCCTATTTGGAGTGGGCGACAGAGCCGAGCATTCTCATCTTCTGCGTGGCCTTGGCTATTACTATCTCAACCTGTTTGCTGAACGTGAGCCTGTGGTCAAGTGTTACTCCCTGGAGTCTTGACTAGGGCTCCTACTTTGTCGTCGAATGTTATTGATCGTGATACATGGCTTCCATTCCGCATTAAATGTTGCGAGCGTAAAGAATGTAGTCTCGTTTTTTAGCCATTCAGCATAAGTTTCCATCGCCTACTCCGGTCAGCAACGATGTACACCGATCTTTGTGCCTGGCGTTCGGCGTCTCGTGCTGTGTATCATGAAGTGAGGGTAGAGAGCGAGAGTGTGAGATCATTCGGGAACAATTTCATCAGTTCGTAGAGAAAAAAAGGAAGAGGATGGGTGCCAGGGTCGAACCCCGTATTACGCCTTCGCTCTTTTTCCTGCTCTTACACAGTATTCCTTTGAATAGGACTCTGGTTTTACGATCATTAAGCCATTGGACGTTTTTGTACGGAATACCTCTGTCAAGAAGGGTGTGGAGTAGGCGTTGTTGTTGTTGTTGTTGTAATTATTGTTGTTGTTGTTGTTGTTGTTGTTGTTGTTGTTGTTGTTGTAATTGTTGTTGTTGTTGTAATTGTTGTTGTTTTAATTGTTGTTGTTATTGTTGTAATTGTTGTTGTTGTAATTGTTGTAATTGTTGTTGTTGTAATTGTTGTAATTGTTGTTGTTGTAATTGTTGTAATTGTTGTTGTTGTAATTGTTGTTGCTGTTATTGTAGTTGTTGTTGTAATTGTAGTTGTTGTTGTAATTGTTGTTGTTGTGTGTGTGTGTGGTAGCCTATCCGTTCGAAATGTTTGGAGCCCCGAAGAGCGTGCTCTTCGCCAGGGCCACCGCCTCCCTTGGGTAGCGGGTGAGGCAGTCCAACC
>NW_004797559.1:580955-581943 GCF_000002075.1 Aplysia californica
CACACACACACACACACACACACACATGTCCCACTCTCCACCATGACCGCACTTAGTAAAGCACTTTTAAACAGAGACAAAGATGGTACATAAGATGGTTCACTCCGCCAAAAAGGTATCTGCAGAAGTCCGCGCAATGGCTCAGATGGGGCTGCAGTCTTTGTTTTGAAGCTCTCTTTCGTTTCTCCAGGAGAAGAATAGGAATAACACCCCCTTGCGTGCGCAGATCGACTGCTGTTTATCAGCTTGTCGGGTTTGTTCAGTGCGGAGTTTTAGGGGTTTTTTTCTCCAATTTTAATGACCTCTCGCCTCTCATTCTTAAGTCAAATTAAACGAAGAAAACAGTCGTCTCCTCCTCCTGAAGAAGTTTTTGTCAACGTCACTATTTAAAAAAGCGTTCTTCCGAAATTTGAATTCTTATTTATTCAACACTTGTTAGTTTCACTTCGATTTTTTTTACGCAAGTAGACTAACTCTGTTTGCAAAGGGTGCGCTTTTGCGAAGAGGGCGCCACCGAATTTTGAAGAAACTCTTTTAATTGGCTCAAAGAGAGGAGTGGATCCTCTTGTTATGTTGACTCTTTGACAGAGATCAGTAAAACAAACAAACAAACAAAACAAAACAAAACAAAACAAAACAAACAACGACGACCTTTAAGATAACATGGAAAATGCACACGTTTTGTCTAGAGATGCTTTGATTTTTCTGTTAATGTACGATCCGCGGCGTACTCCTGAGATTTCAGGTGTTTTTGGATTCATCTTGAAAACTAATTTTTGACTAATAAAAAGTGTTTTTTGTATTCCACAGAACAGAAATTTTTATGACAATGCCGCACCCAAAGGAGACAATGTGTGCAAGTCCTTCTATTGCTACCTTAGTGGAAACACGTGTGGTACCGTCATGTCTACTGATGGTATGGTTTGTGGTTCTGGCAAGGTGAATATATCTATCCATCTATTTATCTGTCTGTCTGTCTGTCTGTCTG
>NW_004797559.1:582043-584955 GCF_000002075.1 Aplysia californica
CACCCATCATGACAATGCTCCAGAACACCACCCATATTTCTCCGTGCGAAAATGACCTTAATACTAGTGTATTATCAGACAATATACGCCTTGGCATGGATGTTTAAATGCGCGTTGAAATCCGTTTTATTCCTGCTAAGTTGTCTCTGGGTTCTGTGGGCATTGTTTGTAACATTTTCGTCTTTATAGGCCTAAAGAAGAAGTTTTTGTCAACGTCACTATTTAAAAAAGCGTTCTTCCGAAATTTGAATTCTTATTTATTCAACACTTGTTAGTTTCACTTCGATTTTTTTTACGCAAGTAGACTAACTCTGTTTGCAAAGGGTGCGCTTTTGCGAAGAGGGCGCCACCGAATTTTGAAGAAACTCTTTTAATTGGCTCAAAGAGAGGAGTGGATCCTCTTGTTATGTTGACTCTTTGACAGAGAACAGAAAAACAAACAAACAAACAAAACAAAACAAAACAAAACCAAACAAATAACGACGACCTTTAAGATAACATGGAAAATGCACACGTTTTGTCTAGAGATGCTTTGATTTTTCTGTTAATGTACGATCCGCGGCGTACTCCTGAGATTTCAGGTGTTTTTGGATTCATCTTGAAAACTAATTTTTGACTAATAAAAAGTGTTTTTTGTATTCCACAGAACAGAAATTTTTATGACAATGCCGCACCCAAAGGAGACAATGTGTGCAAGTCCTTCTATTGCTACCTTAGTGGAAACACGTGTGGTACCGTCATGTCTACTGATGGTATGGTTTGTGGTTCTGGCAAGGTGAATATATCTATCCATCTATTTATCTGTCTGTCTGTCTGTCTGTCTGCCTGCCTGCCTGCCTGCCTGCCTGCCTGCCTGCCTGCCTGCCTGCCTGCCTGCCTGCCTGCCTGCCTGCCTGCCTGCCTGCCTGCCTGTCTGTCTGCGTATCTGTCTGTCTGTCTGTCTGTCTGTTTGTGTGCGTGTCTCTCTCTCTCTGTCTCTCTCTCTCTCTCTCTGTCTGTCTCTCTCTCTCTCTCTCTCTCTCTCTCTCTCTCTGTCTGTCTGTCTGTCTGTCTGTCTCTCTCCTGTCACTTGCGTTCTGTCTTTCGTTGTCTAATAAGTAAGACATATTATAATGTAAAGTTTTGTCCTACCATTTTTTGTCATGTTTGCCCGCAACCATTATTTTATTGTACACTTTCCCCCGATCAAATATCAAAATATAGAAACTTCAAACAAGATAACATAATTTATTCACCATAGTTAAATCATATTCAAAATAGAAAGTTCGAACTTCAAAATAAAGGGAGCAAATGTAGCACTAGGATGCTCAAATAGCAAAATTGTGCCATCAAATGTAACCTCAATTTATGAGTTTGGCATTATATTAAGATTAATCAAGAATAGCCATATTTAAGAAAATTCCAGAATTTTTATGTCATTAGGGGTAGGAAGGTAGCTCTTGACAAAACAAATTCCACCAAACAAATAACGAATGCATGTGTACTAGTAAAGTGGAACTCGGATTTAACGAGCTCAGATTCAACGAGAACTCGGATTCAAGGAGAGGAGATAGATTCCCCGGGGTTTTTTTTCTTCTTTAAAATCAATAGAAAATAACCCAGATTCAACGAGCGCTTAAATCAGCGAGCTCGGATTCAACGAGGTCGCTTCCTGGGTGAACAGCCCCCGCAGACGTGGCTTCGCTCATTTTTCTCCTGGAACTAACTTTTTCTATTCCCTGAAACCATCCATTGCACCTGAATCGTAAACTATTATTCACTTAATAGATTGCATGTGACCAATCACCGGCCTTTTTTATCATACCAACATATGCGTTGTTGGCACGCGCATGTGTCTACTCTGGCATGTGTCGGGGTCGGATGGGCGGCCTGCACACGTATGACTGTATGTACGTGTCGGGTAGGAGGGGGGGGGGGGTCACCGTCGCAGATACAAACGCATCACAGTCTTTTTTCCCCCTCGGCAACTGATCATGATCTACGTAATGTATTGTGCGCTAGTCTATGGAATCAAAAGTTGCCTTATGCAAGGCTGTACACAGCAACACAGCTTCTTGGCATACGATTGAGATGACACAGGCGTGCATTTGAACGAATCGGTCTTTTTTTAGTTTTACACAGCTCATAATATGCAGGCATTTCAGGCGCTTGCGTCTTTGTGACTTTTCTTTACACATTACTTGCTCAGTGAGTGTAATTATCGACACAAAGCCTCATGTTTGCTATTACGAACACTCGGATTCAACGAGATTTTAGGTCAGGCCCGGCGACCTAGTTGAACCCGAGTTCCACTGTATAACGTTTAAAAATCGAGTTAAACTTTCTCTTGTGACATTTGTACAGGAAACTTTTTTTCATACTATATATTCACTTATTTTTTGAAATTATACCAAATAAGTAGTGTTTTCTATGTTGGTATTAAACTTCGGTTTATATTGATTTTAAGAACTAAATAATTCCAACCATACTGAAAATGTTTAGAAATCTAATATGTCCCGCGTACTCATATGGTAAGTGTTTTATGGCGCTTGCAATAGCATAAGATCATAACAACAAAAACAAACAAAAGCCGTCAAATTATTTAACCTGTTGTCCAATGACTTTCCTTTTTCCGTGTGTGTAGACATGTAAAGAGGGAACGTGTCAGGACGACCCTGCTTCCACAACCAGCGACTTGAATGGTAAGTGTTGGCTCTTCCTCCATTTCTGATATTGCACTTTTATTGAGAAAAAAAATGAAATCTAGTCCTCTAGGCATCGACCCCCCCCCCCCCCCCCCCCCCAAAAGGGGGTTTTGAAGGAAGAAAATTTGATGCCCCCTTTCTTTTTCTTTGAAAAGAACATTAATCTTTATGGGAGGGTGGGGTACACTGGGTTGAGGTGAGGTGAGGGGTGAGGTGAGGGGAGGGGGT
>NW_004797559.1:585055-588635 GCF_000002075.1 Aplysia californica
GATTGACTTTGTTTCAGTGTGCGAATAATTAATAATACATCTTTCTGGACTTTTGTTTTAAAAGGAGGGGGTGGAAGGGGGGGGGGAGAAGCATTGTTGTTGTTGTTTCTTACTATTCCAGTTGCTGCCTGTCCTGTTGTTGACAAAGTGCCGGTTAGAGTTGGAATAAATATGTCAGGCTATTTTCTCTACTGTACTATTGGCACCTTAATAAATCGCCAAAGACCAAGCAACGATTCCTAGAACAGCACACTCACGACTGTAGCGTGTTCCCATAAAATACTCAAACCAAGAGGAAAACCTGTTTTGAATCATAAGTTGAGTCTGCGCCAAACAGAAGTCGACCAAAAGAGGCAAAGTTCTGCTGCACTTAGAATAGGATATCTATAATAGGATAAAACAACTGCCCCGTAATAAGTAGTGGTGTTTGTTCTACTAACTTATAAATATTCTTTTTTTGTTCTACTAACTTATATTCTTTTTTTGTTCTACTAACTTTTAAAAAAATATATGATTCCATGGGTAAATAATTTGTTTATTAATATTCAGTTTGTAACTTCGTTTTGTAATTAAGACCTTTTTTTAAAGACAACGTAATACTATAGTATAGTGCGGTCAAACATTCATGGTGCAACTTATTCTCAAATTATATCTCTTTAACGGGTGAATCAATGTCAACCATACTTTGCTTAGCAGTTTGTATCAATTTGTCTCAACTAAATCATATTTTTCTAGACCAATTGGGGCTAGATTAAAAAACTTTTCTTCATAAATTTATATAAAATACTCGAAAATCTCTGTCACACGTAAAATGGTATTGTTCACAGCACTTCCCGCTTCTCATACACATTTTGATTACGCGTATGGCCTACGTCTCAGCTCATCAAAGACCATTTTTACTTGCAAAACTTGTTACAAAAAACTAATGTTATAGTCAACACATTTTTACACTAATGGCTCTCAAAACATGCGTTCAGTAAGCATAATGTCCCGATTAGAAAAACCTGAAGGACTTGCTATTAAAAGCTATATTGCCCCAGCTGTAAACATTCTAGAATGTGTAGAAACCACCCGCTTGGATTTTTTATGAGTATTTATAGAGGAATTTTCTAGAATACAGCTTGCAGATGTTTACAAAAATGTTGATTTGTTAAGACAAATTGATACAAGTCACTGTGCAAAAATTGGAGAACCCATGTTCGATAGTTGAGGAGATAATTGAAAATAAGTCACACCACGACTTTTTTTTACCGCACTATAATACTGTAGGTCTACATTGTTTTCTTCTGAAATCGTCTTCCCTTAAGTGTTGATAAATGTCTATCAAGACGGACAGACAGACAGACAGACAGACAGACAGACAGACAGACAGACAGACAGGCAGGCAAGCAGGCAAGCAGGCAGGCAGGCAGGCAGGCAGGCAGGCAGGCAGGCAGGCAGACAGGCACACAGACGGACGGACGTACGGACGGATGGATTGACTGATGGATGGATGGATGGATGGATGAATGGATGGATGGATTGATGGATGGATGGATGGGCTGAAGACTGTCACGGTCATCCAACTGTAATTGTTCTTCTTTTTCTGTGCAGATAACTGCCTGTACGGAGACCAAAGGCGGGTCACATTTGGTGGGAGCTCACAAACTTGTAGCCAGTTCCTTGACAGTACTTACGATCATTACTGCCAATCCTCAGAAACAGTCCGTCAACTTTGCTGTGGGACCTGCACAGAACGATACTCAGGAAAACCTGGTAAGATTAGATTTTGCATCAATAACGACAACAACAAAACCAACGACATCAACTACTAAAACAACTGCAACAACAGCAAAACAAGGAGGAGGCAGTGCCATGACAATTGTTTGGGGAGGTCAAAGGGATACTGGACCGCCTCACACGTTTAGAAGAAAAGGACCTTGGCGAGAGTTCATTTCTTGTCCTCGCAGAATAATTCTTTTAGACCCCTTGCTCAGTCGCAACCCCCCCCCCATACATACATAACAACAACAATAACAACAACAATAACAACAACAACAACAACAACAGCAGCAGCAGCAGCAGCAGCAGCAGCAGCAGCAGCAGCAGCAGCAGCAGCAGCAGCAGCAGCAGCAACAACAACAACATATCTAGTACTATTTTCAATTCTGGGAGATATATATATAAAATCAGGCCAAATTCTGATAGTTTTCTGATAGTAAATGAGCCCTTACTAGACGAACTGTTTACAGTCCCTCTACAAAGTGCATATTATGCAAGTTATCAACCAATATTAATGTTATTACTACCCATGTTTCTTTCCTGTAGATTGCCCTTACGGAGACAAGTCGATGAGCTGTGCTCTTTACTCAGCTAACGAAATCTGTGGGCACGCACCAAATGCCGCAATCTGTTGCAAGACCTGCCAGTAAGTCTTTTTTGTTGTTTTCTTTTGTTTATTGTTTTTTGTAAGTGTTTTATAGCGCTCGCAACTACATTAGGTCATATAAGCGCACGGGACACATTAAACATTTTCAGTTGGTAACAAATTTTGAATTTTGCCCGGGTGGCGGCAGAAGCCTACTCTTATCGATTTTGACCTCCAGGGCATCTTTAACGGGCGCAACTTGTACACGAGATTTCCGAAATTTTTCGCCCTTATCCGAGAAGGCATAATATTAGGGGTGTGGCTGAAAGACAGCAGTAAGAAGGAACCTAGGAGAAGCAGTATTAAGGCTGCAGAAAGAATCAGGAGCCCAGATGAGGGGGCAAATGAGGTGAAGGGGTGGGGGCAGAGAGTAAAGTGGACATTGTTAGAGAGCAGGAAAGGAGGTGGAAGGAGAATTTTATGGAGAAGAAAATTTTCCGTCGCTTTCCAGATTCAAACCCGGGACCTATTGAATGAGAGGCAAACACCGTAACCTCTCGACCTCGAGGGCCTCCTCCAGTAAGTCGGTGCATATGGCCCCCCCACCAGCGCTGACATGACAGGAGGTTCTAGACCGGAGAGGTGGTCTCACGATACGTCCTGAACGTGAGACCTTCCAGCCTGCTTGTTGTGGTTCCTGTGGAGTAACAGGAGCGGATTGTACACCTTGGGTCGACTGGGTTGAATATTGTTAGTATTTGCGCTTGGATTCACAAGCGATGAAGACGGAGGTCGCCCACGTGTTGGTGCCTGAGCAACGCGTACTGGTTGCGACAGATCCACAAAAGCTGGTTTGAGTCGGTCGACTGAGATGTGTTCCGCGTAACTACTTAGATCAACAAGAAAGGTTTTGTCATGCCTTTCTAAAACCTTGTACGAACCAGTATACGGGCGCTGTAGGGGTTTTTGGTGAGCGTCGCAGGGGATTAACACGAACTTGGCTGTGTCTAGTGATGAGTAGATGTTGGAGGTAGGTGCACAGTGCAGTGATGTCGCCTTGGCTAGTTGTGACTGCATTTGGGATCTTAAGTTGGCGAGGCTCCGTGACTGGTCGAATGGTGAAGTGTCACTGGTAAAAAATTCGCCCGGTACTCTGAGTGGTTCTCCATAAACTAGCTCAGCGACAGAAATTCCCAGGTCCTCTTTTGGGGCAGTCCTCAAACCGAGCAGTAC
>NW_004797559.1:590782-591834 GCF_000002075.1 Aplysia californica
TCTGACTGATAGTACATGGGCATACTTTGAAAGATTTAGCCTCTATCAGTTTCTGACCACGAATGTCTACCAGTAGGTTGTGGCGGCGAAGAAAGTCAGCACCAAATAGGGCCCGCTTTACATCAGCGATGACAAGCTTGGCGTCGAAAGCATTGTTTTGGAAACGAATGGTGGTGTTGAGCGCTCCATATGTATTGATCTTGCTACCATTTGCGGCTAAAAGTGGAGAGCCTGAAGTGTTCGCCTGTTTGTCCCGCCATGTTGCAGGAAGAACCGAAACTTGGGCTCCCGTATCGATGATGTAACGGCGGCCAGAGACAGAGTCCATGATAATGAATTGAGCTTTTTGTGGGCCAACAGAAGGTTCTGAAGCCAGACTGAATTCTGCTGGCCCACCTACTCGTTTCCATGAACCGCAGATGCTTTTTTGGAGGCTTTGTAACTGCATGGCGAAACGCATTTTTTGGCGTTTGATCCGAATCTGTGGTGGTAAAAGCATAGACCTGTCGAGTAGCAAGGTCTGGGCTTGCTAGCAGCCTTTGTGCGATCTACGGCCAGTAGTGTCGCGGGTGGAGCAACGGCAAGGAATAATTTGTCGGCCTCTTGTGCTAACTTGCGGCAGTCGAGATGGTCGAATGTTGCCAAGGGGACTCTCACGTATTCAGGCAACTGTTGTAGGAATGAGTGTCTGAAAAGGAAGCACGGTTCATGCGCTCCCAGGAGGCCTAACATGGAGTCCATTAACTCTGACGGCTTACGGTCTCCTAACCCCTGTAGTTTAAAGAGCGCTGATGCTCTTTCTGTATCAGACAAACTATATGCCGACAACAAAAATGTTTTCAGCGTGCTGTATTTGTTGTCTTCTGTGGGTTGGTTAATTGAAAGTGCCCGAGTTGCTGTGCTGTTGTCGAGGGCGGTGACAACATGATAGTATTTAGTTTCGTCTTGGGTAATATTTCGCAAAGCGAATTGTGCTTCAGTTTGGGCGAACCAAGCTTCCGGCCCGGCTGTCCAAAATGTTGGTAGTTTAATAGAAACTGCACTTACTTGAC
>NW_004797559.1:596062-598102 GCF_000002075.1 Aplysia californica
TGTGTGTGTGTGTGTGTGTGTGTGTGTGTGTACACGTGGTGAAACACCAAACCAATGTGCCAGGATCTGGACAATAAGATGTGTCTTATCTTATCTTATCTTATCTTATCTTATCTTAAAACAGCTTTTCGCTACAGAGCGCGTAAAATAAAACCCCCAACCCATTTGCAGCTAGCTATGTCTCCATTTTTGTAGCATGACGCACTAGTTCGCAGTAGGCCTACCACTAAAAGTCTCAACGATTGGGCCATATTGCAAGCGACAGTAGTCTAACAGGCCAACAGAAGTTTGGTCATAGTTTTTATCAAGTTTTCTTTGCTTGTCGATTGGTTAAGATTAGTAAAGAGCAGAGAGCTTTTTGTATTTAGCATTTCCTCACCATCAACTATATCGTAAGTTTCGCACACGGTGAAAAACTCATAAAGTCTATCTTTTATCTTTCTTTATCGCCCGTTTTCTCAAAACGCTGTTTTTCTGTATACTTTTTTTGAATAACTCCACCTTTTTTTCATCCAATCTTCATGGCATTTTCAAAGAATGAAGAGAAGATAAAATACTATTTTTTAAAAGTTCAATTTTTTAATAGATTTTTGTTGGTGGCATCTGGAATGTGGATTTTCACGGATTTTGTGCAAACCTGAATACTACCCCAGGAAAAAAATTCATTTAACATTTTGTAATTCGTTTAGGAAAAATTCAACAGACAAATTTGTAGATCTAATGTTTGCTAATATGTATGCCAAAGAAAACCTACAACAACAATCTATTTCCATGAAAAATTAGTGCGGTAGATCTATTCTTTACGTAAGACATGTCAATAAATCCAATGGCCATGGAAATGAAACTTTTTTCCCAAATTTGAATACGGATTATAAGACTCCTTGTTATGCTTGTTATATGTGTGATATTTTGTCAAATTTGATCCACTAATAAGCGAGATAGCTTTCAGGTGTAGGTGTAGCCCCCCCCCCCTCCCCCCTTTAAGACCCCTTTTGATATCAAGGGTGAAAATGGTCCATCTGTTGGGATCTGTAGAGAATCAGAACTAAAAATTCCCAAACGAACAGACCCATTCAGGTCAAACACACTCCGTTCGCACCCTTTTAAGTGTCACCAGGGTGCAGCATTTCAGTAGATGAGCCCCATGAGACGTATCTCCGAAGACAATGTCTGCAGCTAGGACTTTTCTACATCTCAACGGTCTGCATTCTCAAGGTAGATCTTCATCTACGACAGTATTATTTTCCTATTCGCGAAGCAGACAAGGATAAGGGGATAGCAATGAGTTCATGATTCCTCTACCGTATTGAAAAGCGTGAACTTTTCCTCAATGACATTTGGTTCACCTTTCAGTCCAGGACACGTTAACTCCACAAATGCTGTCTATTTGGGCAACATCACACAACTCTCTGGTATATCTCTAGAAACAACTTCATATTGTAACGTGTACAGAGTATGTGTCTTTGGGTACTCCTGGTTGGGTGGATCCTTGTGTTTGGCCACCACTGAACATTACGAAAGACGCTTTAAAAGGTTTGAGTCCAAAGAGAGACATATAGAGCACTGGTTCTCGGAATTCCAAAATGTTACCAATATTTCTTTATAACTGTAAGAGAAAATGAATATTATTTAAATGTTACCGGGACGTAAAGATTAGATTTTAAAAAAGAAGATGAAGGGGAAAAGACAAACCAATCATTTAACGACTCTCTTTAGTTGGTGCGGTGCATTTTGCGTTTATAGGTGGTTTTTATAAAAGCCATTTCCGTTTTCGAAAACAAATTTTTCCTTTATGATTTTTTTTTATCAAACAAATTTCTTTTGGAAGAATTATAGTTGTTCCAAATTACAACAAATTTTGTCTGAGATACATGTATTCAAAAAAAAACTTAATTTTTGGGGGGATCACCCTGTACATGTCTTCCACAGCCTTCTGCGAGATCTTTTAATCGATGTCTATGTGTGTGTGTGTGTGTAAGTGTGTGAGTGTGTGTGTGTCTGTGTGTGTGTGTGTGTGTGTGTGTGTGTGTGTGAGAGAGA
>NW_004797559.1:598327-599466 GCF_000002075.1 Aplysia californica
GTCTGATCAAGCACAAACGACTTCACTTCAAACGAATTATATATACTTATTAATATAAAACAGGCCAACATGTCATTTGTTTAATCTTTTAAAAAAAATAAAAATGAACACACTGTTAATGGCGCTGCTTGACCATTTAGATCTAATTGTTTGTTTTTTCTTATCCAGAGGTTACAGCGGACGTAAACGCCGGTCAGCAAATCTCATGACACCAGTCATACTCAGTGCAGATGCCCCACCTGTACAAGATGGAGCCAATAAAAAGTCACAGGAAGATCAGGAAAACGAGAAAAAAATACTATCCCACGTGCCCCAAGCAATGGCTTGATAATGTTCATATCAGAACATTGAACACACTTCTTTAGGACCTATTTCAGGTTCAGTTATAAACTGACAGCTTGTCCATCCTCTTTGTAACAAGAATACTTCTTTGTAAAAGAAGATAAAGGTGAGGAGACCAAAAAATACCACTGGAAAAGAAAAATAAAGAAGCAATAATGCATACATTAGCATTGTGTGTGTGTACTCAAATTTTGATCCCTGCCTAAAACTATAACAGGGTTCGGCTGTAACAGGGACCGCTGTAATACATGTAGAATCCTTGACATGTATCCAGAAGAAAGCTTCACTTCAGGCCATAGATGTACACTATAGGCACTAGATACAGTACGCCCCTCTCTCGCCTCGCTGCGCGATGGCCACATTTGACAGCGGCGTCCGCCATGTTTCAGTGGGCGAGTTGTGTGAAGGAGTTCAAGCTAAAGCAATGGGCTAGGCATGTTTTCTCTCCCTCATACGCGATAGGCGATCGGCTTGGTCCTTGTTAACTTACTTTTTTTACATGGGCGCCGTGGCGTACTATCTAGGTTACTAAATAGCAATAATACAGCGTTCTTTTTACAACTAGATCTACAAACAAATGTATTATTAAATAGATAGAGATAGAGATGTAGGCTTTAAAATAGAACCCCCCTAAAAACCCTTTATTTCTTCATCAGCACTATATCTACGAAGTGGTTTATTTCTTATTGACTGAATAAAAGCGTAAACCTATAGGGCCTATCGAACTTATAAAAAGAAGTATGAAAAGATGTGGTATCATGGGAACCTCCCAACCACCCCACCCTTTCTCTCCTCCC
>NW_004797559.1:601884-604796 GCF_000002075.1 Aplysia californica
CACACACACACACACATTACACGCATTTTTTTTTCTTAAAGAAGCTAGTGTTATTGTTATGACATCACTGGTATGGGCTTAACCAGATTTTTGTGTGCGTACACCACAGAGTTATCTCCTTTTTAAACTATCTATTATAAACTGTGTATGTAGGTCTAGACAGCAAGGACAAGAGTAAGCGAACACCACCCTGCGCACTGAAAGAGGGGACGTTGAGAACCGGGCGCAGGAAAAGGATAAATAAATAAAGTTTTCTTTGAAATATCTAAGTTCTAGATCTAGATATATTTGAAGAAGTGGACTAAGCTTTCAGGTAAAAAGGTATGTTTGAAAGGATTGGTTGATTGCAGTTTTCAAGGTGCATGGTGTTCGCTTACGATAGTCCTCATCTAGATCTAGATAAAAGCCTTTGCAACTTTCTGGTAGAAATGGTTGTAACTCGATTGCTTCGTGTCGTGACAGATCTCTTTGTCCCGTCCTCAATGCTAGAAGTAGAAGTAGAGTAGAAGAGTCTACTACTACAAGAGTCTAGTCCAATATATGTATTTAATCTCTTGAATGTGCTGGATTTCAGAGATCTACAACCTGCAACTAGATTACATCTAGATTCGATATTTGAGTAAAAGCAGAGTCTAGGGAAAAACATCTACCAATTGGCATGGTGATGAGAAAAGAGAGACCAATACAATCTCAGAATCGCGACTCTCACATGGCACATCACTTAACCCAATGATTACAAATACAAAATAATGTACCATGATAACGCAATGCGGCAAAAAGTTGCGCCGGCTCGAAACGCGGGGGGAAAGGGCAGCGCGTCAACCGACGGTCAACCGCTGACCACTTCCTTATCAGCTCGCACCTGGTGCGAGTAGTGCAGGTCTTTGTTCCTTTGTTAGAGGCCATTAAAAAGCGTAAAATATTATTATGTTAGTTTGGAGGTGAAAGCTTGTGTGTGACCAAGGCCCAAACAACCTGACGGTTTTAGGAACTAAGTCTTACCCCTGAAAAGATTTTTTTTTTCATCATGACGATGATAAAATCACAGTCCTCTTTGACTCTCCGTACTTAATTTAGAATATTATAAATTTTTTATCTACGATTTCTATAGGCCTACTCATCATGTTGATACTGCGAGCTCGGCAGTTATTGGAAGTTTATATGAAAAAGACAGTGCCTTAGATTCAGGGCGACTCCCAATTTAACGAACTGTGTTTCAAATTTTAGACGACAAAGGATTTGTTAGGTTGTGCATGTACTCAGGTGCAATGTATCAAAAGCACCTGGAACACTATGTAATCTCGGAAATAATCCTTTGTCGACGTCGCTATATCTGATTTTTGTAACGACTTTGATGGACAGATAATGGTCGACCAAATTATTAATGCACTGCCTTTGAAGCTGTTTTTAAAAAAACAACAAACAACAACACATTTTAAGCCTCTGATGAACAGAGTGCACATTATTCAGAATCTAACATTGAAAATGCTCCATGAGCCAAACGGAATTGAAATCAAAGGTGATTCCTGCAAAAGCCAGACAGCGGACTATGAATCAGTGTATTTATTAACGATGATCTTTATAGTGCAGTCAAACATTCGTGGCGCAATTTATCCTCAGACCAATGGTGAATCAAAGTAACCTAACGTTGCATAGCAGTTCGTATCAATTTTTCTTAACTCGTTCATACTTTTCCACAACAGTTGAGGCTAGATTTTCAAAAATTATCTTCAGGAATTTACATAAAATACTATGGAGCTAACTCGTCACCGTACACCGCATGTTGTTACGGGCCTAGTAATACTGCGTGCGCTGTGTGAGCTCGTTGCTACTCAGAGCAACGCGCACTCGTCACTGACCTCGATTCTCCGACAATGCACAAAGGCCAAAGAAGGATTGCACCGTTTCGGTATTTACGGTCTCCGACTTAACGTATGTTCCGGTAACTAGATCTATACATAGATTGAAGTTTGACCCATGTCAAAAGTTGGGATGTGATTGACGATTTGGGATGTGGCATCTTTGATGTGGATGTGAGTTGACGAATCGGAAATGCGCCTCGCCTATTGCGTATGAGAGAGAAAACATGCCTAGCCCATTGCTATAGCATGAAATCCTTCACACAGCTTGCCAACGAGAACATGGCGGACGCCGCTATCGAATGTGGCCATTGCGCATCAAGACGAGAGAGGCACGTACTGTATCTAGTGCCTAATGGTGAAGGCGTACACTTGAATGAAGTTTTGGGCGGGTTATTTCAATTACTGATGTCTTGTGTATTGCATAGATCTACACCTGCGTTGAGTGTGTGGATAAAGAATTGATATCCAACATAAATTGATAAGTAGATACCTTCTTTGAAGTCGTATTCCTACACCCCATGGAGAGCAGGGATAACTATGTAATAACAATGTACTTGAAATTAAGAACACATACACACGCACGCAATGCTCAGAAATATGAAAGAACATCTACCAGTTTCGATACCCTACTTCTGTCACTTAAAAAACTATTTGATTACAAAAGGGAGCGAGTTCAGGATCAAACTTTCCGCACGTAGGGCTGTAACGTCATGGGGGGGCACATTGCGTTGTATCCATCTATCAATCAATCTATCTATCTATCTATCTATTTATTTATCTATCTATCTATCTATCTATCTATCTATCTATCTATCTGTGCCCAAGCAGAGTAGACTTTTCCTCGGAGACAGAGATATACAATCTAAAGCGTGAGCTCATTCTGTGTTTATGAGACAATGATATTACTATTGTGTGGCATGGTGATGAGATAAAGTAGTCGTCAGAATAATGAAATCGAAAGACTCAACGTTTTCCGCCCGTTTGGCGATTCATGATGTCCAGATATTTCTGCATGAACTTGACAGAAAATTTAGAGCTAAGGCAAAAAGA
>NW_004797559.1:605864-609162 GCF_000002075.1 Aplysia californica
GTTGAGGTGAGATCAGTCCACGGACTGTCCCTTGCCAACAGTCCTCTTTGGCCCAGGTTTTCCTCTTAGACGGGAGGGCGGCACGGCCTATGCCGCTCAATCGGTTGAGAGCTGAAACCCCATCAAGCCCTGGGTCAATCTTGACCGGAGGGTCTTGTACTTTTATCGTTGAGAGTATAGCTCTGGGGTAGCCCTGGCACAGCTCTGGTCATCCGAGCAATGTGTCCCCTTGTTGGGCTCCATGGCGGGCGGGGAGCCCCGATGTCGAATCAAATAGAAAACTCATAGATTCTAAAAACCCTAAAGATCCTTCCCCAGCTCCCAACGTAAAGAAGTCTCGGCTCACGGAAATGGGTGCGGCCGCCGAGCCGAGCAAAAGTTTAAATAACAGTAAAAGGACCTTTACCGATGCCTCCTTCCTCCCTCCTCCCAAGGAGCTTCTGAGGCAACCGTACGTGGCCATCTCCAGTACAAAAAACATACAGAGAAGAATTACCGATCTCAACCTCTTTAAGACAGGAGATGTACTACGGAAAGTTCTGGGATACATTCCCACATGTGTACAGAAACTTTCCTGTGGTGCACTCCTTGTCAAGTGCGCAACCTTCGGCGGTATTCCGTGTAAGTCTGAGCACTACCAGAAATTTAACCGCTCGAAGGGCGTGGTCCGCAGCCATGAGCTGAAAGGCTGCTCCGTGGAAGAGATTGTGGAGCACTGTGAGGGAGTGGCCGAAGCCCGCCGGATTACTCTTCGGCGGGGGGAGACAACTATTGAGACGAACACGATTGTCCTCACATTCGAATCGTGTCGCCCTCCAGCCATCGTTCGGGCATCTTACTTGGTACTCGACGTACGGCCCTATGTGCGAACCCTCTGCGCTGTTTCAAGGGTCAGAAGTTCGGCCATAGCCAGTCACGGTGCCGTCACGCAGCCGTGTGTTCTCGTTGTGGCAAGACCGGGCATCCTGAGAAGGAATGCAAGGCTAGTCCTTGTTGCCCCAATTGCCACAGCCAGCACACAGCTTTCAGCAAGGAGTGCCCGACTTGGCTCCAAGAACGCGCCATCCAAGAATACAAGGCACGAAATGGCTGCTCCTTCCAGGAGGCCCGTAAGGTTGTCTGCCCGCCAATCACAACCCCAGTCATTGGCTGGTCGTATTCAAAGGCAGCCTAGTTAGTCACGAGGTCGGCAAGTAATTCTACTGCCGACCTCCCAAAGCCGGGGTCAACAGGCAAGTCTCTGTGCCTAAGAACAAAAAGCCCACTACTATCCCTGTGGCAACCCCCTTTGAGGTGCCACTCTCTAACCGCTATGGGGTTCTAGGGGAGGACGGGGAGGACTCTTCCTCCGCCCTCTCTTCGTGGGACACACGGCCCTGACCTACAATAACAAATACCTCCTACAGGGAGATGAGAAGCCGTTCTGTGTCGGATGCGACACAGATTTTACCGTTAGACACATCTTAACCGAATGTCTAGACTTTGGAGAGATCCGAAGGAAATATTATAAATGCAAGAAATTGCAAGACATTTTTTCCGTCGTTGGTCCCAGCAAAATTTTGAATTTTATGAAGACCATTGGCCTTTATGGCAAATTGAAAAGTGAAATCGTACTATTCAAAATTTTTATTGTTACTTATAAGAGTTGTTTTAAATCGCAAATATATTTACACCGAATTTTAATATTTTAACATTTAAAGTCTAATAGTTAACCAATCGTGCAGTGAACTTTTGCGAAAGTAAACAACTTGTGTTTCGCGCGCTCATATTATGACCTTACGCAGTTGCGAGCACCGTAAAACCCTATACTACTACTACTACTACTACTACTACTACTACTACTACTACTACTACTACTACTGCTACTACTACTACTAGAAGTCGGTTCCCGGCAAAATGGACGACAAGTCTGTGGTCACATCCGTATGTGTAATTAACACATTTCTGGGCACCGTCCATCACTTTCAGAATCAATATGATGGTATTCCCATGCACGTTACGATTTCTGTGAATTGGGTGAACACCATAGTTTCGAGAATTCCGTTTTAATAATCGGTTTTGTAATATAATACGTTTCTTCCTCAAGGAAAGCGCCATGTTTTTTCCCCTCCAAGTGTGGCATCAATTTGCCAGACAGAGACTAGAGACTGCCGGCTCTACCGTAGTAAACACCAGGAAGTTGCCGATGGCAGCTTGCTGACGGCGACTTGCCGGGTTTAGCGTGAACTTAACCTCAGCCTGACACGCTGATATAATTTTGGCGTTTCTTTGGGGACATGGAGGGTCAAATTTCCCAAATGATTTATTTATTTATTTATTTATTTATTTTTATTTTTATTTTTTTATTTTTTTTATAGACAGATAAGGAAACATTACTTCCGTATTGTCTACGGAGTTGTTTCCCACAATGGTTTTAACCCATACGTTATTTCGTTTGAAATGTTTCTCTTCGTTGTATTGGAAGTCAACAGATATCGACGATGTACCACTACCACTGAATAATCATCAAACCTACGTTGTGATTCTCGGATGAATAGATGGAGCGTATGAGGAATAAAAAAGAAGGAGAAAAAACTATCAGTTAAAGCGCTTTGCTTAACAAGCACCTGCAGCAGCTTTTTCTATCTTGTGTTATAAGGGCAGCTTGTTGCCCCTTATTTTTACTTTTCACTGGCAGTGGAAGCCTGCATTGTTGCGCTCTATTGTTTTTGTTTTTTCACACTCCTGCAGATATTTCAATTTACGAAACAAAAACGCGCTATTACGTAACTAGCAGAGAGTTTACAGTAATACAGTAATACTAGAGAGACGGCACTTCGACTGGATGCGCGTATCTGGGTCACCAGCTGATCGTGGAGAAACGCGTGGTAAACAAAACAAACAGCGTCTATTGTTCAAGGCATTTTCGTTGATCGCAGACAAGCATGGCCCCGGTTAGCACGAAATGTCAATGGTGTTCTGCTATAAACTGCACCTATTAGAATCAAAATCTGAGTTTCTTTCGATTTCCAAAGGATAACGAAAATATTTTGATGAATTAAAAAAAATATAGAACAAAATAATGACAATGTGATTGTGGTCCTACCAGACTGACACTCCATGTACAAACTCAACACACTTCAACTTTGTTATATCAGCTATATATTGGGTTGGGTTTTTTTTCCTGTCTAAATGCCCAAATTGAGCTAGAATCTAGCATTCTACTAGTGAAAGATAATATGTTACGTGGGTCTGCGAAAAGATGTCTAAATACAAAGTGCCATCGATCGGTTTTGTTACTTTCTTTGTCCGATTACCC
>NW_004797559.1:610067-612668 GCF_000002075.1 Aplysia californica
TATTTCCCACTCTATCTTTCTCTCGTTCCCTCCTGCCAACTGGGGCATGTCATATACATTTTGCTAGCACCCCTCCCTCCTCTCTTTCTCTCTCTCTCTCTCTCTTTCCCTCTCCCTCTCCCTCTCTCTCTCTCTCTCTCTCTCTCTCTCTCTCTCTCTCTCTCTCTCTCTCTCTCTCTCTCTCTCACACACACACACACACACACACACACCCACACGATTTCTACCGGGTCTGGGGGCTGAAACTTCCCGAAATCACAAAAGAGTTCCTCTACCGGGTCTGTATACTTCGTGACTTTGTTCCCGGTTACTGGGTCTGTATACACTTCGTTTTTGAAAAATGCAAAAATCGCGATTCCGCGACAAATGCAGATGCTAGATCTAGACAATTGAACAAACACCGCACCCTTAAGTACATGTATAAGTCTTCCCAGAAATATAACAAACATTTCGTATTGTCATGGAAACTAATAAACATCACCCAACATCGTTCTTCGAAATTAAATAAGAATTACTCCTAAAATGGAAGAGTACAGGCTGCAAACTGCAAACAAGCTGCAAAACTCGAAATATAAGAGTTGGGGTTTTTGTTTGTTTTGTTTTGTTTGCTTTTTTGTTTTTTATTTGTTTGTGGGGGTTTTTTAATCCTGGAAGGTAAAGAAATCAAATGAGGTAGCGCTTGATGAAGCCCAGGTGGGACGCTCAATGTTAAAAACAATCAGGAAACGACAAATGCAGTTTTGGGACACCTGAAAAGACATTTGGGTCTTGAACATCTAGCTCTCACTGGCAAAATTGAAGGCAAGCGAGGCAGGGGTAGTCCCAGAACAACATACTTAGGGAACCTAAACAAATGGGTAACAGGGAAAGAACAGGGAAACGTAGTTTTTTTAGAGCATCCTAGCAAAGGAATGAATGGAAAACCATGATCGCCGACGTCTGTCGCAGATCTGGCACTGGATGATGATGATTTGTTTTTATTTGTATGATTGTTTGTTTGTTTTTGTTTTTGTCGTTTTTTTCGTTAAAGTAATTAGCTCTGGAAATTTTGGGATATGAAAGTTCATTTTTCACTTACTGAGACAAGTTGTTTTTTTTCAATTATCTCCGATGTGTAAAAAATGACTAAGGCCAAAAAGGTAACAGTTTGACGAAACAGAAAACAACGGTTTCCAAACACAGCCGACGGACTTTTTCCGTCGCCGAGCACCACTCCATGTGAATCGGCATTGGCCAACGCCAAACTGTAACTGCGAGAGAGGGCTTTTATCAGGCGTGCGTTGCCGCCCACAAAACAGCGTCCATTACTGTATATCCCTTTGGGCCGTGGGTTGACGAATCGGAAATGCACAGCGGAACCATGGTCAACCTGCGCTGCGCGCTGCCTGACTCTCGCACCGAAATCAAGATAGGAAAGCAGGGTTTTATTCTCAGGTCCATGACATTAGGAAAGTCAGTAGACTTAATTTACGTTTTAAAACCCATTAATCTCATTACTATTACTAGGTACCGCAGGCGGGCCGTTTTCAAGGCAGACAGAAGTGATGGGCATGTATCGATTCTAGGTATCGATACTTAGATACCTACCAATGATAGTACATAACAAGATGGGCCACTTCTCTCTTTGAGCCAATTAAAAAAGTGTCCTCAAAATTTGGTGGCGCCCTCTTCACAAAAGCGTACTCTTTGCGAACAGAGTTACCCTACTTGAGTTTTAAAAAATCAAAGTGAAACTAGCAAGTTTGGGGATAAATTTCGGAAGAACGCTTTTTTAAAATGGTTACGCTGACAAAAAACCTTTACCGGAGGAAAGGGTGATTGTTTTCTTCGTTTAATTTGACTTTAGAATGAAAGGCGAGAGGTCATTAAAATAAAATAAAAATAAAACTGCGCACTGAACGTACCCGAACTGCTGATGAACAGCAGTCGATCTGCGCACGCAAGGAGGTGCTATTCCTATTCTTCTTCTGGAAAAACGAAAGAGAGCTTCAAAACAGACTGCAGCGCCATCTGAAGCAAAGAGCATACTTCCTGCGGACACTTTTTTGGCTGAGTGGCCCATCTTGTTATTTGCTATCTTTTATATCTATAGGTATTAGTATCGGTACCGATACCTGATCTAAACATCAATACCTAAGTGTTATTTATCCCAGGGCTGCCAAAGCAAGTGACTTGGGCCTTCAGAATTGTTTGTTTATAAAAACCGATAAGTTTTCCTAGGAGGGGGGGGGGGGGGGGGGCAAGCGTTTTAAATGAATGTAGATCTAGTGATTTTTTAACAAAAAGAGAGAAGTTTTTCATGAATTCTCTCTAGTGATTTTGCAAAATCCTCCCTGGCAACCCTGATTTATCCTCATTGGTTTGATTTAAAGTTGATAAAAATCTAGTGAATTGAATTGCCCTTTTAGAACTCTTGTGTTTTTAGTTTCCAATACTAACATTTTCTGCAAAGTTGACTTTCCTCCCATACTTCACTTAGTTTTTGTTTTTATTCTCATATTTGGGTATATATTTCTCTCTCTCTCTCCTTTACAAATAATTTTTGTTTGAGTCTCAGCTAAATAGTCACAACTTGTCTAGACACGATTACCTAAATACTTG
>NW_004797559.1:614880-617048 GCF_000002075.1 Aplysia californica
GGGCGATTTCGGGATATGTCATTAGTGTACAATAAATAGCTTGGACCGAATTGGCCAAGCCTGTTGCAACTCACTTTTGTCGTAACGTGACCCACTTGTCTTTAAATAAACACTTCAGTTACTACCCATTCTCACAAAAAGTATTGTGTTTATTTTTGCTGTACACGTTTCATAATTATTCATTAAGTTATAAACATAGTCTGAACGTAACATGGCGTCGGAAAATACAAAACCAACTTCCATTTGCCCATTTAATACTATTGGCAGATTCGGAAGGTAAATACATACAATTATTGGCCAATTCCCGAGGAAGGGCAGAATAAAGTCGAGGTCTTGTTTTCAAAATTTGACCAGTACTGCAAACCAAAACAAAACATTACACTAGAACCGTGTAAGTTCGACTGTAGGGTATATAGCAGCAAAATGAGTCCTTGGAAGAATTCGTCACAGACGTGGAACGGTTGGCATAGCTTTGTCAGTTTTAAAACTTGGAGGAGGACATAATCATAGACTGTGTCATCGTGAAAATAAAGAAAATGGTTGTAAGCGAACGACTGCTCCAAGGGCAAAGGCTAACTTGCTTGACAGGGTAATCAGTGTGAGACAGAATCAGACAGAGACAATGCCACACACGAAAAGCTTTACCCACAGCAGGAACATAATTAAAACTTCTTTTTCGTGGCTGCATCATTCAGCTGAGAACAAAGATTGCGAATGAAGACAGACAGGGTCCATGTATCCGCCCATGTTGAGCCAATGTCTAGCCCACTTTCAGCCTGCTTGTCTTTGACGAGCCCGAACGCTCCCTATTCGTTCGTTTTTACACACAAGACATGGGCAACCGTACTAAACAGAAATATGATATGGTATGCTCGACTCTACTCCATGCCCCGCCCAGCCTTACATAGTCCCCATGTCCAGCTCGCATGTTCCTGACAAGCCCATGTGGTCCCCACATCCATTGCACTCATTTTTGCCCACAATATGAGGGGATTGTTTGGTACACAGCCTTACCGAACAGAAACATTTGGTTTGCTTGATGCTGACCCCGAGCCCTGTTTACACGTCTCTGACAAGACCATGCTACACTCTCATCCACCCTATCTGGGTGAGCTCAAAATGTATGGGCACTGTATAGTCTACCCTATGCCCAGCCAACAAGTTTCTGACGAGCCCATGTCTTCCCCCACTCACTTGAATAACACCACACAGTGCTATACCATACAAGATACAATGTGATAAATATTTCATGCCTACCTTGATTTTTTTTAAAACTAGTGGATCAGCTGTTTCCAGTCTTCCTCTCAGGGCCATTCCAAACACTGTGAGGTATAATATCCTAGAACAAATAGTTAAAATATAAATTTAAAATCACGGGAACCGATTTGAACTTCACATTTAAGCATGGAACGAGGGTACTACCATCCATTTCAAACTGACAAGATATAAAAGCCTCCTTTGTAGAAAGAAACACCTGGGTCCTTGTAATACAAGTCAGCCTATACAGCCAGGCTATGGAAAGAGCTGCATTAAAAGAAAAGAAATCGACTCTCTCCAAAATCTCAGCAACTGCAGTTTTATTTATGTATTTATTATTTTAATCATGAGATTGAGAGTATAATAACGCACAAGACAAACGAGAAGAGAAAGAAAAAAGGGAGAAAAGGAAGTATGTAGATCTAATTCATTTTGATAGGTGATATTTTTATTATTAGTTGTTGTTTTTTTAAATTATAAAACACCAACAAGAAACAATAACAAACCAGTCGATACTTATACTTCTTTTGATTTTGATTAGATAAAAACAATGTTATATTATTTTTCCGGTTTAAAAAACCCAGATCTCTTCACAGTCACGTAATACATCTGGGTAAACTTTACTTTCATTAGGGCCAATTCACGGAAGACACAGCATCTGAAGAGGCAGAAAATTAAGCTATAGTTTGACCTTTCCAAAGCATATTCAATGTGGCGTCGGTGGCCTAGTGGTTAGGCTCTCGGACTCGCAACCGTAAGGTCGTGGGTTCGAATCCCGTCAGGGGCCCGATGTTGTGTCCTTGGGAAAGGCACTTTACACTTATTTTCCTCACTTCACCCAGGTGAGAATGGGTACCCGGCTATAGACAGCGAAAGATCTTGTCAGTTTGTTAGTGTTTGAGCGCTTAATC
>NW_004797559.1:617148-626626 GCF_000002075.1 Aplysia californica
CGGCTGCTTGCACTGTATGCTTCCCGGGAAGCTGAGAATGTTTCGGAGTGTTCTATGGTCTGCTGGGGTAATAATATAGTGTAAAGCGCAAAGAGCCTGCTGTTGAGCGGGGATATGCGCTATACAAATGCTATCTATTATTATTATTATTTATTATTAAATATGAGACATTTTCAATGTAAATATTATGAGCACTTGGGATAATAAATAACCTGTGGGGGCTCACGTGGCCTAGAGGTTAAGGTGTTAGCCTTTCATTCACAGGTCCCGTATTTGAATCCGGGTAGCGACGGAAAAATGTCTTCTCTTAAAATATCTGATTTCTCCTCATTTCCTGCTCTCTAGCAATATTCTGTTTTGTCTGCTTTCGTCTTCACTTTCTGCCCCCACCCCCTCACCTCCTTCACCTCCCTCCCCCCCCCCCCCCTTCTGGGCTCCTGACTCTTTCTGCAGCCTTTCTACTGCTTCTCCTTGGCTCCTTTTTTTTGCTGTCTTTCAGCCACACCAATGATTTTCTGTTAGGAACGGTATACACCAGCGGTCGTGCAGTACCACCCAAAATGTTTTAATGTTCTATGACGTAAAGCACCCACAATAATAAAAATAAAAGACGCCAGAAACAAACACTAGCCAAATATCATATCAAAACAAGGCCCTCGCTGGCGCCGTAACTGTCATTTCTATTCTATAGCGCCGTAAAACATCTACTATGCCATGCCTAAGTTCATGCGCTGTATCTAAACATAAGAGGATAGTCAACAGTGGAAACCTGACCTATAAATCGCTCTTTGGGATAACCCAAGCTATGACGACACTTGTAGAGAGTTTGGCGGTACATTAATATTAATAAGACGGCACATCTCAAATGTGCTCCTGCCGAATAGCGCCGAAACATAGCCCACAGTAGGCAATCTTAAAATAAACGCCATAGACTGTGCACTCTTCCATGCCAAAATTATGTGGGCCCCGGAGCAATCCAGCGGAGCGCTCAAGTGAATTGTGATTGGTTCATTGTCTTGTCGCTATTTTAAGTGACTCTGTGACCGTGAACCTGAGGGAGGTGAACGTGACATACTTAAGTCGCCGTCCTATGAGTTGTGCTTTTGAACGGTTTTGTAGTGGAGTGGTGAAAGGTATTACTTGAGTGTTCTGGTCCTAATGCAGGATGAATGAAATTGACGTTTAGCTAACAAACAGATTTAGTTCTAGAAGTCAAAGCCACAATTTTAAAAAATGAAAATAAAAGCACAAGGTCTTCCTTTACCAACACAAAGATCCTAAAATTATACACCATCCTATTTATTCTGCCCTTGATTATCTTCAGCCTACACCGCAGTGGGTCGGGGGATATAAATAGACCCACTGCTTCGTCTGCAGAAGGTGCAACTCCCTCAAAGGCAAGGTGTCGCACACGGACCCCAATCCTCTGAGATCCGGATGAGACACCTACTTTGGTATATCTTCCTCTTCTCCTTCCTTCTTTCTTTCTTCTTCTATCTTTCCTACCACCGCTGACCTCATGTGCAGCAAAAAGAGAGGTCACCCATCCCACAGAGGGTGCCTCGTTGACCGTGAGGTGCGACCCGTGCGGAGGGAAACCGGGTACCTGGCGGTTGAGGTGAGATCAGTCCACGGACTGTCCCTCGCCAACACACCTCTTTGGCCCAGGTTTTCCTCTTAGACGGGAGGGTGGCACGGCCCATGCCACTCAATCGGTTGAGAGCTGAAACCCCATCAAGCCCTGGGTCAATCTTGACCGGAGGGTCTTGTACTTTCTCGTTGAGAGTATAGCTCTGGGGTAGCCCTGGCACAGCTCTGGTCATCCGAGCAATGTGTCCCCTTGTTGGGCTCCGTGGCAGGCGGGGAGCCCCGGAGTAGAATCAACCATAAATTTCATATGGAATCCAAATTTTTAAAAAAAGACCCTTCCCCAGCTCCCAACGTTAACAAAAAGTCTCGGCTGGCGGAAGCTGGTGCGGCCGCCGAACCGAGCAAAAATTCAAAAACAGGAAAAAGGACCTTTACCGTTGCTTCTTTCCTCCCTTCTCCCAGGGAGCTTCAGAAGCAGCCGTATGTGGCCATCAGCTGCAAAGAAGACGCACAGAAGAAGATCACCGATCTGAATCTGTTCAAGACGGGAGATGCACTACGACAGGTTCTGGGATACATTCTTACGAATGTCCAGAAGTTGTCCTCTGGTGTACTCCTCGTCAAGTGCGCAACTGATGACGAAGTGACCAAACTCCTGGATACCACGACCTTCGGCGGTATTCCATGTAGGTCCGAGCACTACCAGAAATTCAACCGCTCGCAGGGCGTCGTCTGCAGCCATGAGCTGAAAGGCTGCTCCATGGAAGAAATTGTGGAGCACTGTGAGGGAGTGGTCGAAGCCCGTCGAATTACTCTTCGGCGGGGGGAGACTACTATTGAAACGAACACGATCATCTTCACTTTCGAATCGTGTCGCCCTCCAGCCACCGTTCGGGCATTTTACTTGGTACTCGACTAACGACCCTATGTGCCGAACCCTCTGCGCTGTTTCAAGTGTCAGAAGTTCGGCCATAGCCAGTCACGGTGCCGTCACGCAGCCGTGTGTCCTCGTTGTGGCAAGACCGGACATCCTGAGAAGAAATGCAAGGCTAGTCCTCGTTGCCACAATTGCCACGGCCAGTACATAGCTTTCAGCAAGGAGTGCCCGACTTGGCTCCAAGAACGCGCAATCCAAGAATACAAGGCACGAAATGGCTGCTCCTTCCAGGAGGCCCGTAAGGTTGTCTGCCCGCCAATCATAACCCCAGTCATTGGCCGGTCGTATTCAAAGGCAGCCCAGGTGGTCACGAGGTCGGCAAAAGTAATTCTACTGCCGACCTCCCAAAGCCGGGGTCAACAGGCAAGTCTCTGTGCCTAAGAACAAAAAGCCCGCTACTATCCCTGTGGCAACCCCCTTTGAGGTGCCACTCTCTAACCGCTATGGGGTTCTAGGGGAGGACGGGGAAGACTCTTCCTCCGCCCCCTCTTCTCCCCCTCACCCCTCTTCTATCCCGTTTTCTTCTTCTCCTTCTTCTTCCACCTCACAGCCCATCCCTCCCCCCAGCGCCCTCCCCCCCCCCTTTCCAACCCCCGCGGGTCGGGCTCCCCCTCCCCCCCCCCCTCTAGCAGACAAACCCCTGCCTATGGAGGAAGACAGCTCCGACCCCCCTCCACGGCCTCACCCCGGGAACGGCGGAGTCTGTCACCCCTCCAAATCCCCCACTAGACCGCCGTCCAATCCAGGACGGCAACCTAGAAAACACTCTGCCTAACCGCAAGGAGGAGTCAGAGTGTTTCTTCGCAAGCCGGGGCCTTTGAGCTCCAAGATGAAAACTAAAAAATCATAATGGCGGTCCTGCAATGGAATGCCGGCAGAATCCGACCTTCCATTGCAGAATTGCAACATTTACAGGCCACACTGTGCCCACGGGTGGCCTGTATTCAAGAAACAAAATTCGCCCCGGCTTCAACCATAGACTTAAGAGGATTTACTGCGTACCATCACATTCACACGGAGAACCAGATTGCTTCCGGTGGTACCACCATCTACACCGACAACAACACACTCCACAGACAAGTACATCTTAAGACGACCCTCCAGGCTATTGCCGTACGGGTCACCCTGCACAGACCAATCACGATCTGCTCAGTTTATATCCCACCAAATTACTCCCTCAAAATAGCCCAACTAAATGACTTAAAGGCTCAGCTTCCAAAACCCTTTATTTTGCTATGTGATTTCAATGCCCACAGCCCCCTTTGGGGAGACAAACCTACAGACCAGAAAGGAAAAATAATAGAAAACTTTTTATTTAAAAAAAACATCTGTCTCTTAAATGATAAATCCCCAACTTACAGAAACAGAGCCACTTATGGCACTTCATTCTTTGACCTCACCTTTTGTACCCCTGACCTAGTCCCAGATCTTGAGTGATCTGTGCTGGATGACCGTACGGACCATTTCCCAATTCTTCTAAAAAACAATAGCCTCCAAAACGACCCGATCCCAGAACGCTTCAACTTCAAAAAAGCAGACTGAGACGGGTTTGCCAATCAATGTTCCCAGATTCTTAATCCCAATTTCGACCTCAAATACAATAAATTCCACGAAAAGCTTTTGGAAATATGCCACAAACACATACCAAAAACAAAAACAAAACCCCGGAGGAACAAGATCTGGTTCTCTTGGGAATGTGAGGATGCAGTGAAGAAAAAGAAGGCGGCGTATCGAAAAGCCGTCAACAACACCACCATAGAAAACAAGATCAATTATTTAAAGGCTCGAGCTGTGGCACGTGAATGCCTCAGGGAGAGCAAAAGACAATCATTCCAAAAATACATCTTCAAAATCAACAGCCAGGCACGACTCAACCAAGTTTTCAAAATTGCTAAAAAATTCTTAGGTAGACGCACAGACACCATTCGGCACGTCCAGAGGCCGGATGGAACCGCAGCTGAAACACAAGTAGACATCGCAAACACAATAGCTACATCTCTCGCCAAAAACTCATTCCAAGCAAACTACAACATCACTTTTCAAAACATCAAAACTAACTAAAATTCCACTCAAACAACACTGAAACATACAATGCAGACTTCACAATAGACGAACTAACATCGTGCATCTCGGACCTGGGCAATACAGCCCCGGGACCGGATGACATCCACAATCAGATCATTTGACACTTACCCTCAGAAACACTTACACTCCTACTAAACATATACAACGACATGTGGCGGTCGCACTCCTTTCCGGAGTCTTGGCGTCTCACCACTGTCATTTCAATACCCAAACCAAACAAGAACCACACACACCCATCCAATTACAGACCAATAGCACTACCGAACTGTCTCTGCAAACTGATTGAAAAAAATTATTCACAGGCGACTCATGTGGTTTCTGGAAACGACGGGCTCGCTGAGCAGTCTCTGGTGCGGATTCAGGAAAACTCGATCCACTCTGGATCACCTGGTCCGCCTGGAGACCTTTATACGCGAGACGTTCTTTGAAAGAGGCCACATGGTCGCCATCTTTTTTTACCTAGAAGAAAAAGCCTTCGACACAACCTGGAAGTACGGCATTCTTCGAGACGTGCACGCACTCGGCATACGCTTTCACCTCCCTGCCTTCATTGGCAGCTTCCTGAAGAACCGTTCCTTCCAGGTTCGTGTTGGATCCTCCCTTTCAGACCCCCACCAACAGGAGGAAGGAGTCCCCCAAGGGAGCATCCTTTCTCCTCTCCTATTCGAAATGAAAATAAATTCCATAGTAAAAACCCTCCAAAACAGCATAGACAGCTCGTTATACGTTGACGACTTTTTGATATGCTGCCGTTCGAAAAAATCCCCATTTGAGATCTGTGGAAAGGCAGCTGCAAATGCAGCTGCACAAACTCAAAACGTGGGCAAACAATAACGGTTTCAGGTTCTCCTCGTCAAAGACGGTTGCAGTACACTTCTGCCGAACAGGCAGACGTGTGCTGCATCCGGATTTGAAACTATACGGGGAAAGGATTCCCGTCCAGGGCCAAGCTCGTTTCCTCGGCATTATTTTCGACAAAAAACTCACATTCATACCACACATCAAAGACCTTCATGTGAGGTGCCAGAAAGCGCTCAGCGCTTTGAAATTTCTATCGCATCCGGAGTGGGGCGGGGACTCAAAACACCTTCTCCACTTGTACATCTCCCTTGTCCGGTCCAGGCTTGACTACGACTGTCAAGTCTACGGATCGGCAAAACCACACATCTTAAAAATGCTAGACCCAATACAAAACCAAGGACTCCGCCTCGCTCTGGGGGCTTTCCGCACTTCTCCGGTGGAGAGCCTCCAGGCCAAGGCCAACATACCGCCACTCTCACTCAGACGCACACAGCTCTCACTACAATACGCAGTTAAACCGAGCTCAACACCGGAAAATCCAGCGCACAACAGCATTTTTAAAACAAACCCATAAAACATAAACAAATTCCAAAACAACGAAAAACTCATCAAACCCTTCGGCCTCAGAATCCTTGAGGACCTCAAAAACTTACACCTTTCCAAATAAGACATCCAACAAATTCTTTTCCCCGACCTCCCTCCGTGGCACCTCACCAAGGCAAAAGTAGACTTACAGCTGACCACACACAACAAAGAAAGCACAAACACCAAAACTTTTAAAGCAGAATACAAAAAACTAATAAATAAATACCCCGGTGCGGAGCTCATCTTCATGGATGGCTCCAAAAAAAGACAATGAAGTGGGCGCTGCAGCCCTATCTCCCAACAGTACACACCAGAGGAGACTCCATCCTGAAGCCTCCATTTTCTCTGCGGAGGCAACTGCCATTGACATGGCACTGGACGCCGTAGAAAATTCTCCAAACAAATCTTTCCTAATCCTTTCTGACTCACTGTCTTGCATCACCTCACTCACAAACTACACACTCTTACACCAATAAAAAAAAAGTTAGGCTACAACAAAAAAATTCACATACTATCGGAGACAGGAAAAAACATCATATTCGCATGGATACCTAGCCATGTGGGCATCCGAGGAAACGAGCAGGTAGACAACCTGGCGAAGAAAGCTTCATTCCTTCTGCTGGGATCAACGACAAACATTCTCCCACAGACTGACTTTAGAAATAAAGTCAAAAAGTACACCTCCAGTCTGTGTGAGAGCCACTGGGAAAAACAGAAAAACTATAAACTATATGAAATAAAACCCAAACTAGAACAGCGAAATCCTTCGGACCTCTCCAGAAGAGAAGAAGTCATTTTTACTCGATTGCGCATGGGACACACGGCCCTGACCCACAAATACCTCCTACAGGGAGATGAGAAGCCGTTCTGTGTCGGATGCGACACTGTGTCGGATGCGACACAGATTTTACCGTTAGACACATCTTAACCGAATGTCTAGACTTTGGAGAGATCCGAAGGAAATATTATATGCAAGAAATTGCAAGACATTTTTTTCGTCGTTGTGCCCAGCAGAATATCGAATTTTATGATGGCCATTGGCCTTTATGGCAAATTGTAAAGTGAAATCGTACTATTTAAAAATGTTATCGTTAATTATAAGAGTTGTTTTAAATTTTACACCGAATTTTAATATTTTAGCATTTTAAAGTCTAATAGTTATCCAATCGTGCAGTGAACTTTTGCGAAAGTAAACAACTTGTGTTTCGCGCGTTCATTTGACCTTACGCAGTTGCGAGCGCCGTAAAACCCTATACTACTACTACATCTTCAGCCTAAGACGGCTTAATTGTGCACACCCACTTTTTAGACCCACGAGCCGCCCCTGGTCTACACCTTGCCTTCTCGGACAAGGGCGAAAAAATCTCGGAAATCCCGTGTGCAAGTTGCGCACGTTAAAGATCCCTTGGTGGTCCAAAATCGATTAGAGTAGGCTTCTGTCGCCACCAAGGGCAAAACTCAAGACTTCCTACCAACTGAAAAGGTTAAGTGAGTCCCGCGCGCTCATTATTATGACATTATGCAGTGGTGAGCACCGTAAAACACTTACCAAAATAAAAGATAATTTAAAAAATAAATAAAAATAACATGTGTAAAACAAACAGAGGGGAGGGTGGGGTTGAGAGAGAAGAAAGCACTTCTTTTTGTGAGTGCATGGGTGAGAGAGAGAGAGAGAGAGAGAGAGAGAGAGAGAGAGGGGGGGGGAGAGAGAGAAAGAGAGAGAGAGAGAGAGGGGGGGCAGGAGAGAGAGAGGGGGGGCGGGAGGGAGAGAGAGAATGAGATAGACAGTTAAGGGATTGAAAGATAAAATAAGAGAGAGAGAGAGGGGGGGAAGGGTGGCAAAGAGACAGGGAGAAAGTAACAGATGGAAATGGATGCAGAGAGGGAGAGAGAGAGAGAGAGAGAGAGAGAGAGAGAGAGAGAGAGAGAGAGAGAGAGAGAGAGAGAGAGAGAGATGTGGAAATTTTGACTTATAATTCAGAGTGCAAAAGCTACTTTTGTTAGTTGATTTCATTCATCGCGCATATGTATTTGTTATATTATTATCTTATTGATAATTAACGTATAAAGTATGACCCATTATCGTACTTACTAACCAGTATGACATTTCTTCACAATATTTGAGCACAGTAGTAATTGATAATAATCAAACTTAAATTCTTGGGGCAAAAACACTTTGATCTAACTAATTCCCTCAACCATACAGCTTTTATTAATAAAATCCTACGAAAATAGGAACTTGCAGGCAAAAGTCTCGGGGTGGCATTTTTCACTTCACTCAGACCATAATAATAATTGTCAAAACAGAAGTCTCCCCATCTGTCCTTTAACCTTTGAAGGAAGAGAGCGAAAATTATCAATCACTTAAAAGAAACCAAGACAGACGGAGAGAGAGAGAGAGAGAGAGAGAGAGAGAGAGAGAGAGAGAGAGAGAGAGACAGAGAGAGACAGAGACAGAGAGAGAGACAGAGAGAGAGACAGAGAGACAGAGAGACAGAGGGAGAGACAGAGGGAGAGACAGAGACAGAGACAGACAGACAGACAGACAGACAGACAGACAGACAGACAGACAGACAGACAAACAGACAAACAGACAGACAGACAGACAGACAGAGAAGAAGAAGAAAAAGAAGGTATTTGGAAAGTGTTTTACGGCGCTCGCAACTGCATAAGATCCTATTTAAGAGCGCGCGGGACACATTAAACATTTTCAGTAAGTAGGAAATTTTGAATTTTGTCCAGGTGGGGGCCATAGCCTACTGTATTGATTTTAGACCACCAAGGGATCTATAAGGGGGGCAAATTGCACACGGGCCCTCCGAGATTTTTCGCCCTTGTCCAAGAAGGCTAGGTGTAGATCTTTCCTTGGCGCTCATATGACCTTCAATTGCGAGCCAAGGAGTAGCAGTAGAAAGGCTGCAAAAAGAGTCAGGAGCCCAGAGGAGGGGGCAAAGGAGATGAGGGGGTGTTGGCAGAAAGAGGAGACGAAAGCAGACGACAGAACAATGCTAGAGAGCTGGAAAGGGGGTGAAAGGAGACAATTTTAGAGAAGAATCTTTTTTCGGTCGCTACTCAGATTCGAATCCAGGACTTTTGAGTAAGAGGCCAACACCTTAACCTCTAGGCCACGAGAGCCCCCCAGAAGAAGAAGAAGAAGAATTCAGTATACAATATCTGCTGTTTAAGTTGATCTCACGCCTCACGCATAAATTGATGTATTTGCTATATATTTTATTGGTAATAAAATACATGTAATAAACAAGACCCAATATCGTACTTCAAATGAATTTGTCAGTGTAAATATTACATGTACGGTATTTCAAAGATAGGACCTCTCCACTACTAACCATTGAATGTGACATTTCTTTACAATATTTTGGGCACAGTAATAACTGATAATCAAACTTAAATTATAGGTGCAAAACACTTATTCCAAACTTATTATTATTATTATTATTATTATTATTATTATTATTATTA
>NW_004797559.1:629219-630285 GCF_000002075.1 Aplysia californica
CGAGTTTTCCCGTGTTAAACTTTAGTCAATTAAAAACTAAATATGCAATCATAAGTATCAGTTTCTCGTTCACCATGGAGAAGGAAAGACACAGAAAACAGTGGAATAATTTTTATTAGTGTTTACCAAAATTAAAACCAGCTAATAGTTGGATGAAGTTGTCCAAATCTGGCTCCAGCCGTAGCTGTCTGCCTTGAAAACGGCTCGCCTTAAGCTTTCAACTCTCTGTGACGACGTATATTATAGCAATATGTTGATGGAGGTAACAATCTAAAGCAACCGCATTTCTTGTGCTGTGTTTTAAGTGTCCAGAATATCATTTGTAGTCACATAGAGAGTAAAAACGCAAAAAATTAAGGTTTCACAATAGAATTAAATCAAAATTAGAACAGCAGGGATTAACCACAAAAATTAACAAATTAGGGCGCGTGTCCACCTATCCAAAGATTGGCTGTTTTAAACCTAAACGTGTGTAATTCAAGAAAAAGTAGGCCTACAGGATATTAGATGTAAATTATGGAATCACACACAATCGGGGCGTGCCAGTGTCAGTATTCTGTTTTGGTGGAGACACGCTCTAACACAACAGTTTTATATTTTTTAAAGGGTATGAACAGCATTAAATTAAGTGACATTATTCTGTATAAACACAAAAAAGAAAAACAAATCATCAGAACAATTTTTAGAAAAATTAACACACCAACAAATTAAAACACAACAAAGAGGGAAAAATAAAAAACAAACAGCAATATAAATAGTATGTAATGTAATGTGCTTATATTCTCCGCCTGAAAATAGATACACATGAACACCTTAAAACTTATCAAAATACTTGTCTAATATGTTATGAAGTAGCTTTGTTGTTTTGTCTTTTTTGAAAGGGAGTGTATACAGACCCGGTAACCGGGAACAAAGTCACAAAGTATACAGACCCGGTAAGGGAACTCTTTTGTGATTTCGGAGAGTTTCGAGCGCCCTCAGGGTAGACCTAGGTTCTTCTGGATCTATGGTCTAGATCTAGGTCTAGGCAGACAAACTTAAATCTTTGATCTAGTTTCGCGGCTAG
>NW_004797559.1:630898-636387 GCF_000002075.1 Aplysia californica
CACACACACACACACACACACACACACACACACACACACACACACACACACGATTTCTACCGGGTCTGGGGGCTGAAACTTCCCGAAATCACAAAAGAGTTCCTCTACCGGGTTTGTATACTTCGTGACTTTGTTCCCGGTTACCGGGTCTGTATACACTTCGTTTTTGAAAAATGCAAAAATCGCGATTCCGCGACAAATGCAGATGCTAGATCTAGACAATTGAACAAACACCGCACCCTTAAGTACATGTATAAGTCTTCCCAGAAATATGACAAACATTTCGTATTGTCATGGAAACTAATAAACATCACCCAACATTGTTCTTCGAAATTAAATAAGAATTACTCCTAAAATGGAAGAGTACAGGCTGCAAACTGCAAACAAGCTGCAAAACTCGAAATATAAGAGTTGGGGTTTTTGTTTGTTTTGTTTTGTTTGCTTTTTTTTTTTTATTTGTTTGTGGGGTTTTTTTTAATCCTGGAAGGTAAAGAAATCAAATGAGGTAGCGCTTGATGAAGCCCAGGTGGGACGCTCAATGTTAAAAACAATCAGGAAACGACAAATGCAGTTTTGGGACACCTGAAAAGACATTAGGGTCTTGAACATCTAGCTCTCACTGGCAAAATTGAAGGCAAGCGAGGCAGGGGTAGGCCCAGAACAACATACTTAGGGAACCTAAACAAATGGGTAACAGGGAAAGATCAGGGAAACGTAGTTTTTTTTAGAGCATCCGAGCAAAGGAATGAATGGAAAACCATGATCGCCGAAGTCTGTCGCAGATCTGGCACTGGATGATGATGATTTGTTTTTATTTGTATGTTTGTTTGTTTGTTTTTGTTTTTGTCGTTTTTTTCGTTAAAGTAATTAGCTCTGGAAATTTTGGGATATGAAAGTTCATTTTTCACTTACTGAGACAAGTTGTTTTTTTTTTATTATCTCCGATGTGTAAAAAATGACTAAGGCCAAAAAGGTAACAGTTTGACGAAACAGAAAACAACGGTTTCCAAACACAGCCGACGGACTTTTTCCGTTTTTCCGTCGCCGAGCACCACTCCATGTGAATCGGCATTGGCCAACGCCAAACTGTAACTGCGAGAGAGGGCTTTTATCAGGCGTGCGTTGCCGCCCACAAAACAGCGTCCATTACTGTATATCCCTTTGGGCCGTGGGTTGACGAATCGGAAATGCTCAGCGGAACCATGGTCAACCTGCGCTGCGCGCTGCCTGACTCTCGCACCGAAATCAAGATAGGAAAGTAGGGTTTTATTCTCAGGTCCATGACATTTGGAAAGTCAGTAGACTTAATTTACGTTTTAAAACCCATTAATCTCATTACTATTACTAGGTACCGCAGGCGGGCCGTTTTCAAGGCAGACAGAAGTGATGGGCAGGTATCGATTCTAGGTATCGATACTTAGATACCTACAAAGAGTCTACATAACAAGATGGGCCACTTCTCTCTTTGAGCCAATTTAAAAAAGTGTCCTCAAAATTCGGTGGTGCCCTCTTCCCAAAAGCGCACCTTTAGCGAACAAAGATATCCTACTTGAGTTTAAAAAATCAAAGTGAAACTAGCAAGTTTTTGAATGAATTTCGGAAGAACACTTTCTTAAAATGGTTACGCTGACAAAAAAACCTCTTCCGGAGGAAAGGGTGATTGTTTTCTTCGTTTAATTTGACTTTAGAATGAAACGCGAGAGGTCATTAAAATTTTTAAAAACTAAAATTCCGTACTGAACGAACCCGAACTGCTGATGAACAGCAGTCGATCTGCACATGCAAGGAGGTGCTATTCCTATTCTTCTTCTGGAAAAACGAAAGAGAGCTTCAAAACAGACTGCAGCGCCATCTGAAGCAAAGAGCATACTTCCTGCGGACACTTTTTTGGCTGAGTGGCCCATCTTGTTATTTGCTATCTTTTATATCTATAGGTATTAGTATCGGTACCGATACCTGATCTAAACATCAATACCTAAGTGTTATTTATCCCAGGGCTGCCAAAGCAAGTGACTTGGGCCTTCAGAATTGTTTGTTTATAAAAACCGATAAGTTTTCCTAGGGAGGGGGGGGGGGGGGGGGGGGGCAAGCGTTTTAAATGAATGTAGATCTAGTGATTCTTTAACAAAAAGAGAGAAGTTTTTCATGAATTCTCTCTAGTGATTTTGCAAAATCCTCCCTGGCAACCCTGATTTATCCTCATTGGTTTAATTTAAAGTTGCTAAAAATCTAGTGAATTGAATTGCCCTTTTAGAACTCTTGTGTTTTTAGTTTCCAATACTAACATTTTCTGCAAAGTTGACTTTCCTCCCATACTTCACTTAGTTTTTGTTTTTATTCTCATATTTGGGTATATATTTCTCTCTCTCTCTCCTTTACAAATAATTTTTGTTTGAGTCTCAGCTAAATAGTCACAACTTGTCTAGACACGATTACCTAAATACTTGGAAAAGTATAGTTGTATTTTTGCCTTTACTTTTTACCCCGGCGTATGTTACTAATAGCATTAGGTATCGAGGTATCGGTATTGATACCTTGAAAAAGTACTAGGTATCGACATCGATACCTAAATTGTGGTATAGGCCCATCACTAGAGACAGCTACGGCTGGAGCCAGATTTGGACAACTTCATCCAACTATTAGCTGGTTTTAATTTTTGTAAACACTAATAAAAATTATACAACTGTTTTCTGTGTCTTTCCTTCTCCATGGTGAATGAGAAACTGATACTTATGATTGCATATTTAGTTTTTAATTGACTAAAGTTTAACAAGGGAGAACTCGACCGTCTCGCAATTTTGGGGGGGGGGGGGGGGGGGGGGTACTTGTTTTAAATTTCGATTTCTCAGTCGTGAATCGTCAAATTTTCTTGCGGTTTGAAACATAAAAATCTGGGATTTCAGGAGAATTTCCGGGGAATGTGTAAGCACGGGCAAAGTCGGCGAATAAGAAAGTCGGAAAGTCGACTCGACGTTTTCATCAAACTCTAAAAGTCGACTGTGACTGTGACTTTGACTTTACATACAGTGAAGCTACGACTTCCTATGCTCTTATAGCCTACAGGGTCATAGGTTTTGGGCTGACTACTCTATTTTTAGCTCTTCAACTTCCGGCTTTGGAAAACAAACGTTGTGGGATTACTGTAAGCCTCTAATAGTTTGTTTCTGCGTAAAATTTATTTAATCTTACTTATTCGTTTTAAAAATCAAAATTGAGCTTAAAAATAATTCATATAACCTACATATTTATGTGTAATTAACTGTTTTGATTTCATAATTATTTACGTGTTTTTGAACAACCAAATCGGATCTCTTGAAATTTGAACGAATGCTATAATTATAATATTACAGTGAAGCCAACAAAATAACGTAAGACAGCCAAGACAGTAATCATTAGTTTTACAGTAATTGTTCCAGTGACGGTGACTGCGACTGGCGCGTCAGCACTGCACGGCACTGCAACGCTGCATGCCAGCCAGCCTCGCCCCGCACACACACACATGCACCCACACACGCGCGCGCCTGCACACACACTCACACACACACACACACACACACACACACACACACACACACACACACACACACACACACACACACACACACACACACACACACACACACACACACACACACACTTGGGCCTAGGTCTTGATGAAAACTTTTTTTTCTTGGCTTGCTCTAACTTCGCCGCACCCACCCCACCACCAACGTTGACGACTCCCCGTTGAAGGGCAGGGGAGGCTGGTCTTGATCAACGCTAGGCTAGGTAACAGAGAGTCGAGAGTCACGAGCGACTGGTAGATGAGGGTCACAGCGTCGATCTTGGGCTCACAGTCGACTAGTCGACTAGTAAAGTCGATTTTGCCCGGGCCTAGGAATGTGTTTATGTTTCTATTCCGAGCGGAAAGCGTGAGTAGTACGATGTAAAGACGAAGAAAGCATTTTAAAATATGAAATTCGACACAAATCAGGCTCTCCGTGCCAGGATCATATTCCTAGACATCTCTACCATCAAGTTTATGTGTTTAGAAAAGCCAACTACGTTCCACGAAGTAGAAATATTGCTTTTTCTGAAGTGGGGTAACAACCACTTTCGGGAGATCGTCATTCTGCCATTGCCGCTGTTCCATCGCCCATTGCCACCCCCTCTGACTTGACCCAACCAGCAGACGATTATATGGTGGTTCAGTGAAAGAAACATTCGATAGATCTGTTCATGGCGTCAATTTATGTAGGTATTATCATAATTTTCTTTCTTTTAGGATACTTATGAATTTTGTGTTTTGAAAAATAAAACTAATCGGCCACCGCTTGCTGTGTTGTTGGATTGTTATTGTTTGGTGGGAATCACGCCGACCTACATTTCCACCACCTCATAGTGAATTAATTGCGATCTATACAAATGTATCGCTTCATGGTGATATTTTTGCTGTCTTTTCAACTAAGAACACCTTATTTATTCTAAATGCGTCGAAATCCAAGCATTTCTGGTCGACAAAGTGAAAGAATGAAGCCGTGAATGGTTGAACTGGGAGTTCTATTTATAGTAACATGTCGTCACACACTTATCTAAACACTCGGAAGGGGGTTACCGGGTTTTATAGTGTTACCGACGAAAATGTTCGTAGGTCTATTGTTTTTGCATTTAATTTGATAACAAAAAGGCTAGAACTACGTTCTTGACTGGTGGATATTAAATCATTGAATTAACCAGTCTTTCTTGTTTATTTATTCTTAGTTAGTTAGACTTAGATGTCACCTGATAATTGGAGAAATGCCCCCCCCCCCCTTTCTTCCATCCACTTACTGGATGCATACATTGTATTTCCCCTGCCACTGGTTTGTTTCTCAGCTAAATTAAGGTTAAATAAATCTAGAACTAGATCTATATTATACAAGATGAACCACGGTAGAACAGTATGTTGATTTAATTCAAATTTTTAAACCCTATGAGCAGAAATTTTAATTTGATTTTCTCAACCAATATTGATTACTTTTTTCACATTATTGTTCATTTCTGAAATGTTTGGAAGGGTTTTACTTTCTATAAACTTGTTTATCTTTCTTTTCCTTTTTCTCTCTCCGTCTTACTCTCCCAATGGCCATTGTTGGCGCCATTTCGTATGTTCCTCTGGGGGTGCTGCGCACGGTGCCGTGAAGAGAGAGAGGAGGGTCCATTAATTGTTATAAGGTCCTTGCCACAGCCACATCCCGAATCGTCAGCCACATCCCTAGAGACCTTGAGCCTCAAATTTGTGTTTTCCGTTGCTATTTTTTAGACAACAAGGCGTCCCGTGTCCAGCTTGGTGCTGTGTATGCTGATCGAAGATGTTACTAGCCTAGCCTAGGCCTTACTACTACACCTTAAACCCTAAGCCTCAAATTTTCACCCCAACCCTACCCCAAATCATAAACCCACCCCAGGCCTAACCCCAAACCAATGGCGAGGCGCCATTGGTTCAATTGGTGCAAACGCTCCACCCAACC
>NW_004797559.1:637708-639185 GCF_000002075.1 Aplysia californica
TGTGTGTGTGTGTGTGTGTGTGTGTGTGTGTGTGTGTGTGTGTGTGTGTGTGTGTGTGTGTGTGTGTATACAGGGTGATCAAAAAAAAACTTTACAACTTTTTTTTCTGAATATTTCGCGCAAAAATTGTTCTAGAATGCAGTAATTTGGAACAGACATAATTCATTCAAAAGGAATTTGTTCAATATAAAATCCACGAAAAAGAAACGTGTATGAAAACGGAAACGGCTAAAAGAAAAAAGCACCATAAAACGCAAAGTTCACCAATGTTTAAAAATCTTGAAGTCGCGTCGTGAAAAGATTAGTTGACCTTTTTCTTTATTTTCTCTTCGCAATTAATTTTCCATCCCTGTGATATTTAAACAATATTTAATTTCTTTTACAGAGTTTTAAAAACCTAATAATTTCTTTCTGAAATTCCTAGAAGCAGTGGTCCACATTCCCTCCTTTGGACTCGACACATTTTTAACGCGTCGTTCGAAATGTTCAGGGCGCCCTTACACAAGGACCTGCTAAACCATGAGTTTTTAAAGCCACAAACACTGTACACGTTCACTAAGAAGTGGCTTCTAGAGACAATAGAGTGGGGTGCCCAATAGACAGCATTTTTGGAGTTACCATATCCGCAGGGTGAAAATGGGCTTTGCACTAAACCAAATGTCATCGAGGAAATGATCCCGCTTTACAAGACAATCGAGGAATCATGAACACTTTGCCATGCTCTGGTCCATGTCATCTCGGCCTAACGAAGATGAACATGGTATAGTCGTTGGTTAAGGTCTGCCATGAGAATGCAGACTGTTGATGTGTAGGAAAGTCCTAGCTGCAGATCGTCTACGGACAGACGTCCCATGGGACTCAGCTACTGAAATCTGCACTCTGGTGACGTTTAAAGGGTTGCGCATGGTGCGTGTTCGACCTGAAGTGGTCATTTTTTAAAGAACTTTTTAGTTCTGATTCGTAGATCCAAACTGACGGAACTTCTCTACTCATGGCGCCAAAGGTCTTGAGGGCACCTAAGCATTCTCTCCATGCTGTGCGCAGAACTTACCAAATGTCAGGGAGGGTTAGTTTGTGGAGAGGTAATGTTCATTACAAAAAGCTATCTGCTCTTTACTAAACGTAGTCATAATCTCAGCTGGCAAACAAAACTTGGGGAAAATAATATCTGCAGACTTCTGTTGACTTGTTATACTGCTGTAGCTTGCAATAAGTCGCGATTGTTGCAACTTTTAGTGGTAGGCCTAATGCGAAGTGGTGCGTCATGCTATGAAAATGGCAACAAGGTTGAAAATGGGTTGTTGTTTTTTTAATGCGCTATATAGAGCAAAACCATTCAATGGACTTATCTAAAATGCATATAAGAAAAATTCCTTTTGACTTCCAAACGTTATGTTCAAATCTGAAACGCAAAACTTCAGTATGGAGGAAGATATTTACAAAACAAGTTGTGAAGTTTTTTGTTAAATCACCCTAT
>NW_004797559.1:640594-644688 GCF_000002075.1 Aplysia californica
AATTATCGCAGCTAAAAACTGATTTCATTTTCGAAATCGGCGTATCAAAATAAGCAGAGTGGCTCACGTGGAACCTGATTTGATGCCATATTTTAAAACTGGAGCAAACTTTGTTTTTCAATTGTCTATTTTCAATCGAAAGTTATGTATCAAGGTCACCCACTGCGTTGTGAGTGCATCTGATGTCAAAGCTGTTAGGACTACACACTGCACACTAGATATCTACTATCTACTACTGCACAGTCATTGTACAGTGTACAGTATGGTGACTTGGTCGAAAGTCACTGTTATTCTCTTTATTGAGGTGTAGAGGCCTACTGATCCCTCGAATGTCTGTGGACGATTAAGTCCAGAGACCACAATAAGAATTTTTGAATAGAGGGCATAGGGAGAGTTTGTGTCATTAGATTTTTGCAACTAATAACTTTTTGGGCCTCTTTTTTACGTTTGTTAAGTAACAGCACACAGAATGCAGGCAAATTGTTGCAAAGAGTCATCTTGCGCAAGAAGAAGGAATCTCCCCCTATTGAAAGGGAATTGGACACTATAAATTGGAATGTGTAAACAGAATATGGAGTTTGATCAATCTGTTCAGTTCTACTATACGAAGAATGTAATACGATTTATCGATGAGAATAACCTGGGTTTTACATATTAACCCTTTTCACGGCTACCCATTTATATCCCTTTGACCGACAACTGGATGTAACACACCCTCACGTGTATTATACAGTGGGTTCCAAAAGAAACTTGATAATGTAATCACCCATTAATCGGGTAAAAGCCTTACACTACCCACTCATACAGCATACCAATTTAAAGCTAAATAAATTCTGCATCATCTGACACAATAATATTTTATCTATGTTAAGAGATGCTCGAGATAATATGGTCACTCAAAATTGACCTTAAAAATCAGGCTTGGCAAAACTGCGAAATCACAGAAACTTTGTCTTCGCGCGCGTATTTAGGGACCATCAGTATTGATAGAATGACATACATTGTATATCCAATGAAAGGAGAATTTGTTTCTCTGCAATAAACACTATTTAATGTCGATAGTTTTAATTTCAAACAAAATAGAAGAAAGAGAATTCACAAATGCAACAAAAACTTGGACTTTGCATTA
The DNA here is from genome assembly GCF_000002075.1 of Aplysia californica. Classification (NCBI taxonomy): domain Eukaryota; kingdom Metazoa; phylum Mollusca; class Gastropoda; order Aplysiida; family Aplysiidae; genus Aplysia; species Aplysia californica. The sequence goes on from NW_004797559.1 coordinate 641,724, forward strand.
AATGTGCTCATTGTTATTTTGCGTAGGGGCGGTTTGGTGTAGTGCACGAACCCATAGGGCATCGACTCTGCTAAATTTTGGACAATTATCGGTCATTTCTTCCCAGATGTCACAGATGGTTGCAAACAAAGGGTCTGAATTGGGACCAACATCAATTTTCTTCAGATGCCGATTCATGGGATTTCACGTACCTGTAAGTTTCATATCGGGCTATTTACTGGTGACGCCAACATTGATATGGTATAGTTTTCCAAGAATTGTTTTGTGATAATATTGGCCCAATGAGAAAGTGATTTGCCATGAATGGAGATGTCCACTTGAATGACACCATGAGGGAAATAAGGGTAAAAGATGACATTCCAACACGTGCGTGATGTAGTCAACTAAAGCAAGCCATCCGATGATTCACATGTGGACGATTTTGTTCATTCCGTACCAGACCACCCAATTTTTTTTTTTAAAGGCAGTTCCATGGCCTCTGCTCCTCACTGACAGATGATTAGTCCAAAATCTAACTTACACAGCCATGTGCCAAAAGGTTTGGGCTCTACAAGAAGACCAATAGCTCCTAAACAAAAACAAAATCATACTTATGAGCACATGCAATGTTAAGTCCAGGTTTACATTGGCATTTGTAAGTAATCTGTTTTCTATTTGTTGTTTGAAAATGTATTTCAGAGGATGCTGTTCATTGCAGAGACAATAATACTTTCTTTTCATTTGATATTCAATACATATCCATTCCACCAACGTTGATGAACCTCAATAAACGCTGGAACACACTTTTGGGTTTCTTTGATTTCGTCCATTTTTGCCAAGCCAAAGTTTTTAAGGTCAATTATTTTAAGTGACCATATCTCCAGCATCTCTGAACATAAATGAAATATTATTGTGTCAAATGATGCAGGATTTATTTAGCTGTAAATTTGCATACTACATGAGTGGGTTGTGCAAGGCTTTAACACGATGATTGGGTGATTACATTTTCAAGTTTCTTTTGGAGGCCACTGTACAGTAAAACATGTACCTACCTTACATCTGGTGACTTGGTGTAAGAAATCCAACTCTTCTTTGTTAGTTGAGCTCTTATTTACTCAAAACGCTGCATAACGCTCAGTCATTTACTAATCATGTTCTGTCACCAACGAAAGATGCTTTTCATCTATGCTAGTTGAGAAAACGATAGATACTGCCATCTGTGGTTGATTCTACAAAGGAGGAAGCATTGTTAGCAATTGTTTACTTTCTCGCGTTTAATTCCGGCTGCGCTCTAGATCTAGATCTAGACAAAAATCTAAGCATCCCCGACTGGATATTCAAAACTTTGCGCTGGAGTTAAGAATACGTAAACCACGGCAATGTCCTCATAATTTGTAGGCAGCAACTTACTATACTGGCTTTAAAGGCTTTCTGTAATGATTTTGATGACCATTGAGTGAGTTTAATATTCTCTTAGAGTTCAGAGTGGTCGCTCGATACGGAAGTCCTCCCCCGGAATTAAACGCGAGAAAGTAAACAATTACAGCATTGTTTGGTCTAAATTCTGGGTCACTGTTACCCGTTTAAAAGTAGGCCTATACAATGTCAAGCTGACGCTTGGCACGAGGAACCTCATCATGCTCAGGATAATTACGTTCTTCCTCTTCTTCTTCTTCCTCCTCCTCCTCCTCCTCCTCCTCCTCCTCCTCCTCCTCCTCCTCCTCCTCGTCCTCTTCCTCCTCTTCCTCTTCCTCTTCCTCTTCCTCTTCTTCTTCTTCTTCTTCTTCTTCTTCTTCTTCTTCTTCTTCTTCTTCTTCTTCTTCTTCTTCTTCTTCTTCTTCTTCTTCCTCTTCCTCTTCCTCTTCTTCTTCTTCTTCTTCTTCTTCTTCTTCTTCTTCTTTTAGACCTTTGGGGAAGTCGACTGCTGGTTCTTCAACCTGCAGTACAATTGATTTTTACGTATGTGACCGCTTTTCATACTTCATACGGCCCCTTGCTTTCAGGCAGCAACGTTCAGATTTCAAAAGTACTCTTTATGTCTTTATACTGACTAGAGTATTGTCAGGTTTTGGTATAAATTATTGATTTTGAATTTTGCCTTGGTGGTGGCCGAAGCCTACTCTTATATCGATTTTAGAACCACCAAGAGAGCTTAAACTTAAAGAGCGCAGCTTGCACATGGGACCTCCGAGATTTTTTGCCCTTACGAGAAAGCCAAATGTTCGGTCACTCCTACCCTACCCTAAGATTAGGGATGTGTGACTGAAAGACAGTAGTAAGAAGGAGCAAGGAGAAGCAGTACTTGTAGAAATAGTCAGGAGCAAAGGAGGGTGGAGCCCACTTACCGGGGGTGGGCCGTGTTAGGGCGAGAAAGGGGAGATGAAAGCAGACGACAGAACATGTCTAGAGAAAAGGAAAGGATGTGAAAAGAGAACGTTTTAGAGGGAAAAAATGTAATGCTTTCGTCGCTGTCTGGTTTCGAAACTGGAACCTATTGAATATGAAGCGAACGCGTACCTCTAGACCACGAGAGCCCCGTATGTTTGTTCCTGATTGTTCTGCTTTTTAATGATCTTCCAGGGATCTTTTTTAAACCGAATTACAATACACACACGTACCTGAAATTGTATTTCTATGTTCTATGAAATGATCCCTAGTATAGATTTGTGTGCCGGTGTGTTTTTATATTAGTTTGGTTGCTTTTTGTTTCTGTTTCCGTTTTCTTTTTTCTCTTTCCATTTCTACACTACTGATACACACACGTAAATGTAGGCTTCATAAAACGACTCCCATTATAAATCCGTGAGCGTGTTTGTTTGTTTGTTTGTTTGTTTGTTTGGTGATTTTTTTTCATGGTATTTGTACTTTATTGATACACACACGTACATGTATGTTTAATGAAATAATACCAATTATAAATTTATGAAATTGTCTCTCTCTCTCTCTGTGCGTGTGTGTGTGTGTGTGTGTGTGTGTGTGTGTGTGT
>NW_004797559.1:644788-651714 GCF_000002075.1 Aplysia californica
TGTGTGTGTGTGTGTGTGTGTGTGTGTGTGTGTGTGTGTGTGTGTGTGTGTATGTGTGTGTGTCTTTGCGTAGTTATGTAGACAATTGTATATTTGCACACTCACGTTATGTAGACATGCCCCGTTATGTAGACGTCCACATAATGTTTTAAGGTCACCATCGCATTTCCCGCCAAAAATTACATCATGTGTTAAAATATTTTTGAATTTGGTTCCGGTCCGAATAACGCTGTTATTTCGTTATTTCTATACACAACGCTATACACACTTCGAGTGTGTGCAGAAATTTTGGTGTCCACATAACGACAGTAGCTTTCTGATTTGTGTATCGCCGTGTGTGTGTGTGTGAGACGGCACGTGGCGGATCCATCTAGGAGTTGGAATCCAGAAGCTTGCTCTGCTGTACATCATGGAGCAACGCTCTGGAGTTAGTTTAAGAAGAGTTTTACGGCGCTCGCAACTTCTTAAGGCCACATGCACGCACGAAACACAAGTTGATAGCATTCACAACATCCCACTGCACGGCTTTATTTTACTTTTAAAGTAAAGGAAAACATCTCATGGTAAAAATAATAAAACTTGTTTTAAAAAGATTAGAAAATAAAAACAGATGTTTACATTTTAAAACAAAAATTATCTACTTTTAGAATACAGGCTAAAGACTTTTATAGATTTGAGAATTCTATTTGGATCAACGACGGAGAACAGACCTTTTAATTTTGTGCATTTAAAATATTTACTTCGGGTCTGTCCAAAGTCTGGACATTCTAATGTGTCTGATGGTTAAGTCTGTATCGCATCTGAAACAGAGCGGTTTCTCATCATCTCAACGCAGGAGGTATCCATGGGTCACAGAAGCATATATCTAAATACGTAAACGAGTAAAAACTTCTTCGTCTGTTCTCGAAAGACCAGAAGATTTTCGTGGGTCCAGTGTGGACACTGTGAAGCGTGTTGGTAGTTGTTTACTTTAGTTTTCATCCCACAGCCTGGAGATGTATTGAAGGAAATAATTCTCAACAGCAATTTAACTAGATTTTCTATTTTCGAATTTCAAAGTTTTAGATTGTCTAACAGCAGCAAGAAAATGGACACCCAGGTCAAAACCAGAGGCTTGAGAACGTACGCAACTTCAAATACCTGCGTGCAATAGTGACGGACCAAGGATCAAAACCAGAAGAGGGCAAACTTCAACAGCAATGACCAAGTTGAAAACCAGTTGGAAAGACAGAAATATCACCATCAGATCAAAGATCAGACTCATGCGTTCCTGGTCATGTCAGTATTTTTGTATGCATGTGAATTCTGGACCTTGAATGAAGACCTTAAAAGGAGGATCAAAGCTGTGGAGATGAGATGCTTCCGAAAAATCCTTAGTATCTCATACAAAGATCACATTACAAATGATGAAGTCAAACAACGGATCAAAAATGCAGTTGGACCATACCCTGGCCTTCTCACTTTGGTCAGGAAACGCAAACGGCAAACGGCAATGGCATAGACACATCACCCGTTCATCCGGCCTTGCCAAGATGATCTTGCAAGGCAGCGTCCAGGGAAAAAGGAGCAGAGACAGACCGACGGAGAGTTGGAAGGAAAACATCAAGGAATGGACAGGCCTGGACCTCAAAGACACGCTTTGAAGAGCGGAAGGAGTGTAGGAAGCTGGTGGTCAAATCTTCAAAAGCCCCGACGAACATCCACTCTTCAGGATAGGTGAAAGTGAAGTGAAATAGATTAGTTTGTATCCCATAGCTTGGCGATATAGTTAAAGAAATAATTCTTAACTGCAATTTAACTATTTTCGAGTTTAAAAGTGTTAGATTGTCTAAAAGCAGCAAAAACATCACAGTGGACATCCAGTCAACAATCAGAAGCTTGAGACCGTACGCAGCTTCAAGTACCTGCGTGCAATAGTGACAGACGAAGGATCAAAACCAGAAATACTCTCCAGAATCGGGCAAACCTCAGCAGCAATGACCAAGTAAAAAACCATTTGGAAAGACAGAAATATCACCATCAGATCAAAGATCAGACTCATTCGTTCCCTGGTCATGTCAGTATTTTTGTATGCATGTGAATACTGGACCTTGAATACAGACCTTGAAAGAAGAAGGATCAAAGCTGTGGAGATGAGATACTTCCGAAAAGTCTTTAGTATCTCATAAAAAGATCACATCACAAATGATGAAGTCGAACAACGGATCAAAAATGCAATTGGACCATACCCTGACCTTCTCACTTTGGTGAGGAAATGCATACTGCAATGGCATAGACGCATCATCCGTTCATCTGGCCTTGCCAAGATGATCTTGCAAGGCAGCGTCCAGGGAAAAAGGAGCAGAGACAGACCGAAGGAGAGTTGGAAGGACAAAATCAAGGAACAGACAGGCCTGGACCTCAAAGACACGCTCAGGAAATCTGAAGAGCGGAAGGAGTGGAGGAAGCTGGTGCCCAAATCTTCAATAGCGCCACAACAGACATCCGGTCTACGGGATAGGTGAAGGTGAAGTGAAGAAGATTGGTGGGTGGAGTGAGGCAAGACAAGGCATCGGACAGAATGAGAAACGATAATTTGGGAGAATATTCTACGGAGTCTAACGCCAAGTCAATAGCAGTGGCCTCCGCAGAAAAATATGGAGGCTTCGGGGTGGAGCATTTTTACTGCTTTCTTTTTCTTTGGGGTCTATGACATTACCACACACCCCAGAGAACCGTACCTAGTTTTCCGGGGTTTTTTCTGATGGTCGTGGTATGTCTTTGTGACACATTTCTGGAATCGTTTCATGAAATTAGTGGTAGTTGAGGCTGAAAGTTTGGTTCAAAATATGGAAGCATCCAATAACAAACCCGTCCCAGTATGCTTTTTGAAGTTAAAGCGCTCTCGGGTCGGTTCGTGTTGGAGGTGTTGGAGGCTATTGTTCTTGAGAAATATTGGGAAATGATCCGCACGGTCATCCAGCACAGACCACTCAAAATCTGGGACAGGTCAGGGGAGTAGAAAGAAAGGTCGATGGATGAAGTGTTAAGGATTTGTTTCAGTAAGTTGAGGATTTACCATTTAAAAGACAGATGTTGTTTTGAAATAAAAAAGTCTTCTATTGTTTTTTTCCTTGTTGCCAAAATCCACAAATGAGGTTATGTACATTAAAATCTCCTACTAAAATAAAGGGTCTGTGGACTTGGTGTTTGAGTCATTAAGCTGGGTAATTTTGAGGGGTTATTTGACGGGACATATGGAGCAGATCGTGGTTGGTCTTATCAGGGTGACCCATACAGCAATAGCCTCGAGGGTTGTCCTAGTTGTCCTAAGATGAACATGTATTTGTCAGTGGAGGGTGTTATTGTCGATGTATCGTAGATGGTGGTTCAACCAGAAGCTGTCTGGTTCTCGGCGTGAATATGATGATGAGAAGTTTTTAAGTCAATGTTTGAAGCCGGGGCGAACTTTGTCTCTTGGACACAGGCCACACGCCACACGTGGGCACAGTGTAACCTGTATGTGTTGCAATTTTAGAATGGAAGGTCGGAGTCCTCTGACATTCCACTGCAGGACCGCCATTAGACCATTTTTTAAAGATTTGGAGCACAGAGATCCCGTCTTCTCTGAGCTCTGACTCCTCCTTGTGGAGGAAGAAGAGGGTTTGCTCGGCTGCCGCCCTTGATTGGGCAGCACCCAACCGGGAGACTTGGGGAGGGAGTGACGGCTTCCTTCCTTCCCGGATCGGAGGTGTCATCCTCCTAAGGGAGGTGGTATCTGGTGGAGGGGTAGGGGTAGGTAGGGCAGATGAAAGGAGTTGGAAAGAAGGGGGAGGGGCTGGATGAGGGGGAGGGGGCACCTCACACACCATCAGAGGGATGGGGCGTGGGGAGAGAGAAGAAGAGGGGACGGAGGAAGAGTCCACCTCGTTCTCCCCTATAACTCTGAAACAGTTGGCGAGTGGCCCCTCGAATGTGGTTATTACAGGAGTAGTTGGGACCTTCTTAGCTTTTATTGCAGTTTCGCCTGTCGACCACGGGCTCTTTGAGTTTGGCAGTAGAAGTACTGGCTGATCACGAGACCGGCCTGACTGGACTGCCTTTGCGTTTAACCGACCAGGGACCGGGGTCATAACTGTTGGGTAGACAGTCTTTCGAGCCTTCTGAAATGAGCAGCCATTTCGGGCTTTGTACTCTTGGATGGTGCGTTCTTGGAACCAAGTGTGGGCCATGGCAATTCTGAACGAAAGAAAGGACTAGCCTTTCATACCTTTTCAGGATGCCCGGTCTTGCCACGACGAGTACACACGTCTGCGTGTCGGCATCACGACTGGCTACGGCCAAACTTCTGGCACTTGAAGCAGCGCAGAGGGTTTTGCACTTAGGGTTGCATGTCAAGGACCAAGTATGCTGCCCGAACAGTGGCTGGTGGGCAGCACGAATCGAAAGTCAAAACAATTGTGTTCCTTTCAAGGGCGGTCTCGCCCCGCCGAAGAGTCATCTGGCGGGCTTCGACCACACCCTCACAATTATTATAGCCACAATTTTTTAAGAAGAGCAGCCTTTCATCTCATGACTGCGGACGACGCTCTTCAAGCAGTTGAACTTCTTGTGTCTCCAAGATTCAGAGGAATACCATGGAAGGTCGTGAGATACAGGGGTCCAGTTATTTCTGTTTCATATACAAGGAGTGCACCAGAAGACAGTTTTTGGATGTTGGCGGGGATGTATCCCAGTGTCTGTGTTAAAGCATCTCCTGTCATGAAAAGGGTTAGATCTGCAATCTTCTTCTGTGCATCAAAATTGCGGATGGTCAAGTACGGCTGCTCCGGAAGCTCCCTGGTAGGAGGGAGAGCACAATCAGCCGTAAAGGTCGGTTTTCCTGGTTGTCTGCTCGGCTCGGTGGCTACACCCGCTTCTACGAGCCGAAACTTTTTTGTATCGTTGGGGACTGAAGATGGGTGAGAATGTTTTGGGGGATTCAATGTGTGTTGGAATGCTTTTCAACTCCGGGGCTCCCCTCCCACCACTGAGTGAAACAGAGGAAACATTGCTCGGATGACCAGAGCTGAGCCAGAGCTACTCCAGAGTTATACTCTCCACGAAAGTGTACTAGATCGTCCCATCAAGATTAACCCAAGGAAAAACTGAAGGGGCTTCAGCTCCAAATCGATTGAGTGGCATAGGCCGTCCCACCCTCCCATCTAAAAGGAAAAAGTGGGTCAAAGAGGTGTGTTGGCGAGGGACAGTCCGCAGACTGATCTAACTTCAACTGCCAGTTACCCGGTTTCCAAAGGTCGCACCCCACGGTCAACGAGGAGCCCATTCTGTGGGATGGACGACCTCTAGTTTTGCTGCACACGGGGTAAGCGGTGGAAGAAATGATAGAAGAAGGGGAAGGAGAAAGAAGGATGGAGAAAAGGAAAATGCACCAAAGAAGATGTTGCTCATGGATCCCAGGGACAGTGGGTCTATTTATATATCCCCAACCCGTGTGTGAATTAATAAACATTATAGGCACCCAATGCCCTTAAAAACCTTTTATGCTCCGGAAGTCTCAATAATGGACCATTTGCGTACCTTTGTGCAAAAGGTCAGGAGGTCGTAAAGTCCACATAATGCAATGTCCCACTAACGTTAGTAAAAAAAACATACTGGACTAAAAATTTAGGTAGCTTCTTGAAATTTGGTGGACAATGATGTTTTTGTATAGTGGACTTACACTGCAAATATTGATTGATTCCACCCATCACTTTGGATGATATGGGGTGTCCACATAATGTAGGTTTGGGGCAATGTCCACATAATGACCTCAAAACACGTATGTGTGTGTGTGTGTGTGTGTGTGTGTGTGTGTGTGTGTGTGTGTGTGTGTGAGGAGGAGCTATAACGTGTGTGTGTGTGTGTTTGTGTGTGTGTTTGTGTTTGTGTGTGTGTTTGTGTGTGTGTGTGTGTGTGTATGTGTGTGTGTGTTTGTGTGTGTGTGTGTGTGTGTGTGTGATCATGTGAGTAAGAGTATGATCGTGTAGGAGTATGATAAACCAATCATGGAGAAACATTATCAAATCGTAAAACAAAGATGAAACGAAGAATTGCAAACGCAGCATCTAAACTGAAAATGATGACATCCACCTGAAGAGGACACTGCAAAGAGAGAATAACAAAAGTTCAAACTCTAAAAACATTCAGGAGACTGTTTTCAAACTTGCTGCTGAGCTGACAGCATTTTATTTTAACGGAAATTGTTTTTTTAAATTCTCCCAGCGACAGCTTCTTATTGCTTTACGCTGCCATCAACTTCTTTCTTTCTTGTTCCTCCTTATGAAAAGATTGGTGGGAGATTTGGCTGCACTCTAGTTAAGCTTACTGAAAATCGAGACGAAATGTAAAATATTTGGTCTAATTGTATTCGATACTGTAGGCGATTACACCAAATTCAACTGTAACAAAGAAATATAGTAAAATACTAGTCGCTGTTCCCCGGTCGCTGTTCCCCGGTAAAATGACGCCAGCAGTCGCTGTTCCCCGGCGCAGCCGTTGGAAGATAGTGAAAAATTCCAACAATACTATCGCATGAAACATAGAAGTTTTAATGAACTGCAAGAAATATGCAGAGCTGACCAAGAACTGCAAGAATTCTGTGAGGTGTCATTGAGGCGGGAAAGGGGACACAACTATGCAGAGATAACACCATTAAAATTACATGAAGCTACAGCGAGCATGTAGCACATCTCTGTGATTGGCCGAAATTGTGATGACGTATTCAGCCATCTATTTTTGGCGTCTCGCGGGGTTTCCCTCGCCACTTAACCAGATCTCACCGTGGGCCGTGTTGCGCGTCCGCTTTGCGGCTCAGCCGGCGCGGCAGACTTCGTCACCACTGAGCGAAGACGGGAGGTTAGTTTCATCGCCGACTGATTGGTGTGTGTGTGTGTGTGTGTGTGTGT
>NW_004797559.1:655157-656723 GCF_000002075.1 Aplysia californica
CCTCAAGACGCCATTGTTTTCGGTCTTCAATTCCTCACAGGTCACGTGGTACAGTTCCCGTTCTATAAGTGTAGAATTCTGTGGGTCTGACTGACCGTCCGTGTTGGGCGTTAATATGTTGTAGCTAAGACGACGCCCAAGTTTCGTCCGGACGCGAGATAGGGCAATTGAGACATCGTGGTAGTAGCTAGACTAGACAATCTTACTAACATCGCGACACTGCATTTCTATTGTTAGTAACTTTGTCACCGGTGTACCACGCCAAACTGACTCTACCCCAGAAAGACTCTAGAATCAAAATGGCGACCGCCGGCCCCCAGAAAGACTCTAGAATCAAAATGGCGGCCGCCGGCCCCCAGATTGACTCCCTCTACGCGAAAATGGCTGTAGCCCAAGGGGGGATAACGGTAAACCGAAAAAAATAATCCCCTACAGTTATCGTTCTCTTTTTACCTCTAAATTTAGTGGGTTTTTGGGTCGATTTGATGTTTTAGTTTTTTCGCGGTACATTTAGTAGTTTTTGTTGTTTCAGTTTATTTTACTTAAAACAACAATAATGTAAAATCGATTAAATAATTTTGTCAATCTTTTGTTTGATCTAAAAGTTATAAACAAAACCCCAAAAAATTAATGAATGCGAAAATGATGACTAACGAAGTTTAATCTATAGGCCAAGTACTGTAGGCCTACAGATTTTCTTTAAAATCACCATTGAATAAGTTTGACTAGGCCAAAATAAAGAACCAGTTATTACAGCAAAAGAGGTAATAATAAATAATATGTAATGTAAGGCAGATGAAAAAAAAACTAGTTTTGTTTTATCCCATTTAGTGAAATAAAATAAAAGTTCTAGATCTAGATCTAGAATTAGAATCTTTTGGTTTCTTAAAAATCTGGATGACATTTGTAAACAATGCCTCTACAATTCTATACTCTTCTGGACTACAGAATAGGTTACACATGTTGATGAAAACAGGACAACACATTTGATAATTGAATTCTAGCTAATCTAGATCTATAAAATAATGTCGATCAAGCATAAAACCAAAACATGTCTTGATAACGTAGCCTGAAAACTGGACTAGGCGTAGATCTAGATTAGATCTAAATCTAGATTTAGATCTAGATCTATATCTAGATTTTAGATCTAGATCTAGATCTAGATTCTAGAATCTAGATTCTCATCAGTAGTTACATAAGAAAAAAAGTCATCTAGATCTAGATCTATAGGATTCCAGCATATGCGTGCCTTAGCCTAAACATGTTGATCTAGCTAATAACATAAGCAGTAATTTAAGATAATAAAGGTTAATACACTTTTACTTATATAAATTTTACTAATTAGTTACAATATCCACGCAGAGGGTCTGTGGAAAGGCAACAACTGTAGAAACAGAAAACAGACTTCGTTTTGTGTAGGCTAGGCCTAGGATAAAAACAGAAATACATGTACAACAATGACAGATCATATATATATATATCACCGTGTGGTTCTCGGGGCCCTGTCCAAGAGACAGGGGAGCAAAGAATAGGACCACTGTATCCGTACCGCGCATGTCGTACAAG
>NW_004797559.1:656823-662138 GCF_000002075.1 Aplysia californica
TCTAAAATCGATAAGAGTAGGCTTCGGCCGCCACCTGGGCAAAATTCAAAATTTCCTACCAACTGAAAATATTAGGTGTGTCCCGCGCGCTCATATGACCTATGCAGTTGCGAGCGCCGTAAAACACTTTACAAAAACAAACAAAAACAAGAGCTTGTAGGGCTGCTTTAGGCGTTATACTTCTGTGCTGGAGGATCCCATTCACAACATCAATGTACGTGATCACTTCGTTTAAAAAATGCAAAAAGAAGAGAAATGCATCGCAAGTAAATACATTCAGATCAGGACCACACACTCCGTGGGTGGTATTATCGTCCCTAGGGTCAGATTGAATTTCTTCAAGTAAGCGCTGGATATCTCCTTTCCAAGTGAAAACTGTGCTAAGAAGTCGAGACTGAACATTCCACTTTGTTTCAGACGGTCGTGGATTATTCCGACGACAAAGGCGTCTGAAAACGTCGATTCGTTTTGTATTGTCGGAAAAAAATGTCGAAAAGCCTGCAGCTTTAGTTTTAGTAAGGCTTGACGGTATTTGCAACTGCATAAGGCCATATGAGCGCCAAGGGGTGGATGTCAACAGAGAAGTCCAAACGGGGAATCAAGATTATTCTGCTCATATCTCTAGCCTCAACAACACAAAGTGTGCTTCAACTATCAAGGCACCCCAGAAGTAGCAGTTCACAAGAGATTGACAAATGTACAAAAGAAATACGGTAGAGGAAACAGTACGATACATGTAGTAAGGATAAGTAAAGCAAAAGCAGCAGTTCCTCTTAAGTTATTCCAGCACAGTATGAGCGTAGCGTTGATAAATCAGCCAATTTACAATTCTACTATGCTTTAGGAACATGTTAATATCACCCCTTTGGGAATGGCGTAAAGACAACTTCAGTCAGTAGCACTGCTTTGGTGGGTGGGTGGGGGGGGGTGGTAAGCTTGCAGCTTTAGCGAAAAATAACCTGCAGTCTGAAATGCCAGAACAAGCGTGTTTTAAAACAAGGTTCAGCTGATGCGCATAGCAATGAACAAAGACAGCGTTAGGGAAAGATATAATTATTGACGCATCTGAGTTTGTACACCAGAGACCCTCCTATTTATTATAGCTGCCCCATAGTAGGTTTGGGCCTTCAGCTTTTCCTCGACGCTGAATGGTTTTTAAGCTTCTTTTAGTGTTGAAACGAGTTCTCTCTTTGACTTCAAAAAATCGTTAGAATAACCGCTCTACCCGTTTTTCGTCTTTAATTTTCATGTACCTCAGATTGATCTCAAATTGTGATAAATCAAGAGCGAGCTCGTGAGTTTCACAGAACAAAATACACTCGATAACCTTACACAATACGTGGCTGTTCTTTCTCATCCGTTCGTTGTAATATATCTAGATCTAGTGAGAGGTTGCAATGCGATGACAAACGTCTAGCTGTGCTGTTAAGTCCACTAGACCGAAAGTGTGATACTTAAGGGCATTGCTGACGTACGCTCTTGATGGCTCGTATCTGTAATGTTTTGTTTCACATGGGCAAGATTGGAAAAAAACCTGTCTTGGACCTCTTGGCGTCTTCAGTTCCAAAAAAGCAGACAGTAGAAACAGTACAATCAGTATCAGAGTTTGCTAACGCTGACTGTTAGCCACTCCACTGTTTCGAAAAGATTATTAGTGAAACACGATTGCACCTTTTGGTAGGTTGTATAATTTTGATGTACCAGTATATCCTTGAGTTGGTGAAGACCTAAATCTTTCACTCTCTTCTTATCCCTTTGTTTAGAGAGCTGAATTAAATTATTTGCAATCAACTTCATTCATCCTGCTTTGGAATTACACACTCAAGTAATATAACTTTCACCACTGCACCATTCCATTATTCCAAGTAAGTCTCTTCTTCCAGTCTTCTAACACAGTGACCTAATTACGTCAGGTTGACCTCGCTAAAGTTCAGGATTAGAGAGTTGGGGCTAGAGATATAAATGGCAAGACAATGGACCAATCATCACTGTGAGCACTCCGGTGGATTGCTTCGAAGAGCATCATAATTCGGGCATTGAATTGTGTACACTATCGTGGACTGGTCTGAGACCGTGTTATTTTTAGACCACTTCTGTGGGCTTTGTTCGGCTGGTGCACAATGAGATTGTGACGCCGTATTAATTTGTATATACTAAGAAACTCACTCTAAACGTCATTGTTGTTCGGGTCAGCCCTTAGAGCGTTGTTCGAGTAAGATTACCACCACTGAACATGTTATTTATTACTTGGGTCCAGCACGAGAACTTGATATGGTATAAAAGATGTGCCAATCACACCTGCTCTAGTTTGTAACCCCGTCTGTTTCACGAGCAACATGTCTTTGACAGACAGACAGACAGACAGACAGACAGACAGACAAGCTTTGACTAGGAAATAGTCAAACAAGTAAAAATCACCTCAAAACACCACTTCACTATTACAGAAAATATAATATAATTATATAGGTTTTAATTTCGCCAATGCTCTTATTTTGTCCCCATTATAATGCTTAGTAGTCTAGGCTTCAGCAAACATAAAGCTCGAAATACACGTTGGAAACTGGAAGTACATGTATAAAAATAAAAACTGAAAATAAACAATGAAAAGCGAACGTATCAAAACCAAAAACTCAAAATATACAGTGTAAAGTGAGAAAAGCAACACACTCAAATACGCAACATAGATTTTTTTTAAAAAAGGTCCACAGTGAAAAGTTGGAGAAGCGAGAAACTCAGAGCAGCCATATCTCCATCACGTGTCTGTGCTCAGCATTTGACAAGGTACCACGTGACCTTTCCGTCAGACACGTCATAGATGTCACGTGACGAGATCTCAGATGCCAGGAGAAAGTCGCTTTACACTTTATCACTGTTGGGAGAACATACACACTTGTTCCTCCTTTTCTTCCTTTTCTCTATTTCCTTCTTCCTCTCTTTCTTTTCTGGGTTTTTTTTCCTCATTCCTTTTTCCTCTCTTTCCTCCTTTCTTTTTTGTCTCTCTGATTTTCTCTTCATCCTTATTCATCTCTTTCCTTCTTTCTCACTCTTTCTCTCTTTCCTTCTTTCTCTTTCTTCCTCTCTGTTTCCTCTCTGTCCTTACATCTTTCTCATTCTGTCTTTCTTTCTGTCTGTCTTTCTTTCTTTCTTTATTTATTTTTCTTCTTTCTTTCTTTCTCTTTCGTTTTCTTAAAGAGCAGTAGCGGAGAGAAATCAATTGCGAACTATGATCATCGATGTTTGTTTCAGTTCTGGCACATGATGATGATGATGATGATGATGATGATGATGATGATGATGATGATGATGATAAAAATAAAAGGAGAACACTAGGTGGTTGCTACGTGTGCAGGAAGTCCACAAATTGATGGGCAGCTATTGTTAGTGAAGACAGAATTTTATCAAGTACCTGGGTCTTCCTGCTGGTATGTTATGTTCCTCTTAGCATTGTTGACCCCAACAGGCAGGGTCGGAAACCCGCTTCCCAAATGGTCTAAAGTAGATAGATGGGAGCGTAAAAGACCCGTACATAAAAAATGATTAAAAGAACAAATGAGTGGTTTGCGGGAGCTCGGGTGTGATTTGCTTCTTCTTTCCTTTCAGACAACCACCCTTCTTATCTCTCCTTCTTCGTTTCTTTGTATGTTACTCTCTAGTAAAACCACTACTTTTCGGCACTTACATTAACCTTTTTATGTGGCAAATGCCGTTAATTCTTACTAAAAAATAAAAATAAAAAAATAAAAAAAGTTGTCACCACAAAGTTGTTAACACAAAATTATCTCAATAGTAAAGAGTTTAAGGAATAATATGTCAAAAAGTAAATTTTATGAAGAACAAAGAGTTAACAGAAAGTTATCTGAACAACAGAGAGTTAACAGAAAGTTATCTCCACAAGAAAGTGTCAACACAAAGTTGTCTTTAAGTTAACATAGAGATTTAACGTTATCTCAACTTCAAAAAGTCAACAAACAGTTGCCTCAGCAACAAAACGTTAAAACAAAGTTTTCAGTTTTTCTTCCATCTCATCCAGGTCGTATCCAATCGGCCCCAAAGCGCCCACATACGTGACCACGCCCCCTTTCAGAATGAACAGACGTTCTGGCACCGCCCCATACATGTGACAAGCCAGGTCTTCCATGGAGTCCACCAGCAGACGACCGGAGATTCCCACGTCATCTAACGCTTGGGCTGACTCGAGCCGGTCTTCGAGGGCCGCGTGTGCCTGAGGGGAAAGGCGGGGGAAAACGACTTTTGTTGGTGGTGGTGGTGGTGGTGGTTGTTGGTGGAGGTGATGATGTTGCTGTTGTTTGTGTTATTGGTAGAGGTGGTGGTGGTGGTGGTTTTGGCGATGTTAGTGTTAGTGGTGGAGGGGGTTGGGGGTATTGTTCTTGTTGGTGGTGGTGGTGGTTTAAGTGTTGTTGTTGTTGTTGTTGGTGGTGGTGGTGGTGGTGGTGGTGGTGGTGGTGGTGATGTTGGTGGTGATGCTGGTGATGATGATGATGATGTTGCTGTTGTTGTTGTTGCTGTTGTTGGTAGTGATGTTGGCCGTGGTGGTGATGTTGGTGATTGTTGTTGTTGTTGTCGTTCTTGGTAGTGGTGGTCGTGGTGCTGGTGGTGATTATTCTTGTTGTTGTTATTAACGTTGTTGCTGTTGTTATTGGTGTTGTTGTGGTGCTTATTGTTGATGTTATTGTTGTTGTTGTAGTGGTGGTGATGTCAATATTGTTGTTGTTGGTGGTGGTGTTATTAGTGTTTTTGGTGTTACTACTGTTGTTGTTTTGTTCTTGTTGTTGATGATGTTGACGTTCTTGTTATTATCACCATTATTACTGCTGTCATTTTGAGTAATATAAAAGTATTTTAAATGTTATCACCATCATCACCCCCACTGTCTTCAACGTCGTCGTCGTTCCTGTTATTTAATAGCTGTCCTTGACAAAACTATCATTCAGTGACAACTGTAGGTGCAAACCATCAAACAGTGACAAACTGTCGGTGACAAACTATCAAACAGTGACCACTATCGGTGACAAATTACAATAAGTATCAAACAGTGACAACTGTCAGTGATAAATTATCAAACTGTGACTACTATCGGTCGCAAAACATCAAACAGCGACAAACTGTCGGTGGCAAACCATCAAACAGTATCAAATGTTAGGGATACGAGCCAGCAAACTGGGACACAATGCCTTGATACTCAAGTACATGTACTAATTTTGCTGAGCTGTCAGTGTGCGTTTGTGTGTGTGCGTGTGTGTGTTTGTGTGTGTGTGTGTGTGTGTGTATGTGTGTGTGTGTGTGTGTGTGTGTGT
>NW_004797559.1:664111-666825 GCF_000002075.1 Aplysia californica
AGAGAGAGAGAATGAGATGGTCCTTTCCTTAGACATGAATGTGAGTGCTAGAGAGAGCGAGAAAGACACAGAGAGAGAGGGGGGAGGGGGACAATAATTTATTTATCCCTACTTGAGACATGAAAGAGGGAGAGAGAGAGTGAGAGAGAGAGAGACAGACAGACAGACAGACAGACAGACAGACACACACACACACACACACACACACACACACAGAGAGACAGACACACATCAGACAGACACACATCAGACAGACAGACAGACAGGCAGACACACAGACACACAATTGTGTTCCTACCACGTTCATGAATGGGCCTCAGGTGAGACTGCCAAAGTTGAGCACCAGGGGGCGTTGTTCTTTCACCAGGTGTGACAGGCGACAGCTGTCCCCCTCTAGCGTGAATAGCGGGATATCCAACAGCTCGACTCCTACTTTTGCCTTCTTCAGAACGTTATACGTCTTGATCATGGCGAAGTGGAGTACCCGCGCGTAGGGGAAAGTTGACCATTTTTTCATAGCGTTCTTCTGTTTTCCCTGGATTGACAAAATGAGAAGAAAAAAATGAAATTACTCTTGTCGATGTTTTACGTCCTTTTTGGCAGTTTTCTTTCTTTCTTTTTTTTTTTTTTGTTTTTTTTTTTTGGTAGGTGTTTTACAGCGCTCGCAACTGCAAAGGGTCATTTGAGCGCGCGGGACACATTAAACATTTTCAGTTGGTAGGATATTTTCGTGCAAAGTGCCTTTCCCAAAGACACAACGTCAGGCCCCTGACAGGATTCGAACCCACGACCTTACGTTGCGAACTGGCCTACCATAGAAAACTGCATCTCCCATCGACGCTTAACGACAACAGAGGATGAATAAGTAAAAGTAGTAAGTAGGATATTTTCAATTTTTCCCGAGCGGCAGCTGAAGCCTACTTTTATCGATCGACACTGATTAGTTAGTACGTAAGTAACTTTATTCAGTGTTTAAGGTTATAAGCCCACATCACATCATATAAAACACCCATTTGTTAAATAAAGTTTCCATAGTGAAAAGATACAGGTTGTGCACATATCTCTTATCATGGGTCAACCATTGCATTATATTTCTGTCACTGGGCTGAATCAGGCTGGGAGGAATTAACAATTTCCTTTGAAGGACAAAATCTAGGCACAGTTTAGATCATTTAGGATTCGGGCCGATTCGACCCCGCCAGTCCGTGCCAACTCTGCCTGAGAGGGGTACAGCATCCCAGCAGACAGACGGAAATGCTTAATTGGAAAATAAACGACAACGACAAAAATCAACAAATAAACGACAACGACAAAAATCAACAAATAAACAACAGCAACATCCTTTGTTAGAACAGGGAAGAATTACAGTATTTTAAAGAAATGGATAAATAATGGAAACAATAAAACAAAAAGAAAACTCTGTCCACGGGAATAGCGACTGTACTGAACGAATACCTTGACTTGTTTATAATGACCATGGTATCGATACTCGATATTTTTTGTGTAGTTTTGCAGATTACAGATTAAAATAGACTAATTTTGTTTTGGTAATTGTTTTACGGCGCTTGCAACTGCATACGGCCATATGAGCGTGTGGGACACATTAAGCGTGTATTTTTTTTAGTTTGGTGAGAATTAATTTTGAATTTTACCCGGGTGGCGGCCGAAATCTACTCTTATCGATTTTGGACCACCAGGGGATCTTTTACGTGCGCAACTTGCACCTGGGACCTCCGAGATTTTTCGCCCTTATCCGAGACGGCTATATATATAGATCTTACCTACCATAAGATCAGGGTGTGGCTGAAAGAAAGAAGTCAGAAGGAGTCAAGGAGTAGCAGTAGAAAGGCTGCAGAAAAAGCCAGGTGCTCAGAGGAGTAGGCAAAAAAGTGGGGAGGGGCGGTGGGGGTGGAAAGTGGAGAGGAAAGCAACAGACAGAACATGGTTAGAGAGCAGGAAAGGAGGTGTCACGTTTCGAACCCGGGACCTATTAAGTGAGAGGTGAACACCGTAACCTCTAGGCAACGAGAGCCCCCAAAAATATAATCAATATTTTAATAATGATACCTTTCAATTAGAACAAATCGACCTTGGACAAAGTCCAGTGCATTTTGTAACACCACTTCAATTTTCTATCGCTCTACGGCAGTTTAGTTTTCAACGTTAGTCGAGGATAAAGTCGGTTTAGCAGCAAAAAGAAAAAAATGGCTCTTGTTTAGAACCAACTTTCCATAATTTCTGAAGTCGAAAATGTGGGCCTGGCTGGGAGGAGAAACAGATTATGTTGTGACTATGGCAGTGCACCGAGCTTTGACTATAGTTTTCCTTTTTTTAAGACAAGCTACAGAGACGATGATAAGACTTAAGCAGCCATGGACAAAGAAACCTGTGAACTGAAAAGAAAATGAACACCTGTACTTGAATTATGTTGAGAAAACACTTCTAAGTTATACTGTCCTTCACACGAAAAAAAAATAATATGAATCTTGGAAGAGCCTTAATATAATTGCTCATGGGCTTTGTCAAGGGAAGCAACCGCTCACTATAAACTATAAGCAAGAGATTTGGAGCACCATACAGCATTTTTACGTGTCAGCACTTACTAACACACTACAACTAAAAATTAAACGAGTCTGCTACAATTACATCTGGATATTCAGTTTTTTTACTTCCAGGTTTCTCTCTCTCTCTCTCTCTCTCTCTCTCTCTCTCTC
>NW_004797559.1:667095-671170 GCF_000002075.1 Aplysia californica
TGTTTATATATTTACATGTGTCTGTGCGTGCGCGCGCGAGCGCGCGCGCGCGCGTGTGTGTGTGTGTGTGTATATACCTGTACAAAACTCTGGGCCAATACCCTGAGAGGTGGGACTTTACACATCAACCAGTAGACTGTTTGTGTAGGCACTGAGTAAAGGTAAAAGACACACAGTCTCAACCACATGTAAGGGGGCGTCACGCTGGTCGCACCCATGTCGGTGTCGGTGCTGGTGTCGGTGTCGTGTCGGCACCCTCTCAATCACCTGGATGACACAACGACATGAATACGTGTACTATGACAAAAATGCAAATTTAGTTTATAAATGACATACACACACGCTAGACGACGTATCCTTGCAGGCATCGTTGTTCTAACTGACCAGATGTTTACAACTAAAGAAAATTAGTTTAATTAATTTACAGTTTACAAAATAATAAAGCTATAGATCTAGTTAACAAATAAATATTGTGTACTTTATAAATAAAGCTGTATTCTACAAATAAAGCTGTAGTTTGAAAATAAGCAGTTCGGGTATAAGTAAAGCTATTTGGAAAAAATAAATAAGCAGTACAGTACTTTAGAAATAAAGCAATATATTAATTAAGCTTTAGTTTGCAAACAAATCGGTAGTTTATGTATAAATCTGTCGTTTACAAACAAAAATATACATTACAACAAAGCTTTTGTTACAAATAAAGTTCTCTGTATATAAATACAATATATGTATATTTATTTTATTTTTTAATTTGGAACAAATATAATTCATTCAAAAGGAATTTGTTTGACATAAACTTCACAAAGAAGAAACCTATTTTCGAAAATGGAAATGACTTTTATAAAAACCACCAATGCAAAATGCACGATTTTATTAGATCTTGTAAGGAAAGTCATGAAATGATTGGTTTATTGTTTCCTTTCCTTTGATTTTTAAAATCTAATCTTTCCATCTTTGAAACCAATCACAGTTCGTCCATAGAGCACGGTCGTGCAGTGCCGCCCAAAATGTTTTAATGTTCTATTACGTAAAACACCTACAATAATAAAATAAAAAACGCCAGAACAAACACAAGCCAAATATTATATCAAAACACGTTTCTCACTAGCGCCGTAACTGTCATTTTTGTGTCTATAGCACCGTAAAACATATATTATGCCATGCTATGTTCATGCACTGTAGGCTATCTAAACATCTGCGCTGTATCTAAACATAGCAGGATATTCAACAGTGGAAACCTGACCTATAAATCGGTCTTTGGGATAACCCAAGCGATGACGACTCTCTAGAGAGTTTGGCGGTACATTGATATTAATAAGACGGCTCATCTCAAATGTACTCCTGCCGAATAGTGCCGAAACATAACCCACAGTAGGCAATCTAAAAATAAACGCGATAGACTGTGCACTATTCTATGCCAAAATTATGTGAGCCCCGGAGCAATCCAGCGGAGTGTTCAAGTGAATTGTGATTGGTTCATTGTCTTGTCGCTATTTTAAGTGACTCTGTGACCGTGAACCTAAGGGAGGTGAACGTGACATACTTAAGTCATCGTCCTATGAGTTGTGCTTTTGAACGGTTTTATAGTGGAGTGGTGAAAGATATTACTTGAGTGTTCACTTCTAATTCAGGATGAATGAAATTAACGTTTAGCTAACAAACAGGTTTAGTTCTAGAAGTCAAAGGCATAAGTAAAAAGAATGAAAATAGAATCACAAGGTTCTCCCTCACCAACACAAAGATCCTAAAATTATACACCATCTCATATATTATTCCCTTGGCTATCTTTAACCTAAGATAGCTTAATTAGTGCACACCCACTTTTTAGACCCACGAGCCGCCCCTGCCTGAAACCTTTAAACAGTAGGCTGTTCCTTTTCTCCTACAGAGTTCTTTAAATATTTGTTTTGAATTCTGGAATTCCGAGAACCAACGGTCTATGTGTCCTCCTTTGGACTCGACACATTTTAACTCCTCCTGGGAGGATGCTTCTGCATAGTTCTCCTCCAAATCTGCTTTGATGAATGGGTGTAACCAAAGGAGAAAACTTTAATTGAAAGCAAAGAAGATCCAGGGAAGTCCGAAACTGACATCAGCGAAGCGAAACACTGTCGGTTACGGAGAGGCAAACGATTTACTGGGAACATGCACTGCAACACCCATCGAGGTCAGCTGCACCAAGCTATTGAGATAGAAACGATTCTGTATAAATTGGGTGTAGAAACGATATTCTTTTATAAATTGGATGTAAATGGCATTATAAAAACAAGGTAGAAGTAACATCGTCATGATTAAACGGGTTTACTAAATCTATCTATTTTAAGTTGTTGTTTTTTAATCACTGGGACGTGCGCTTTTCTGCTACTTTGACCTACAAAAGCACCCCATATCTCTTGAAGTAAGAGAAAAGACGAGTTGAAACTTCTCATGCAGTTAATAAAAACCTATACAAATGCACAACAATATTTAACTTGCTTGTATTTCTTAAGTATTCATAAGGTTCTGTGTTGAAAAAAAAGCATGGGGACAAAGACAATTTTTTTTAAAGTCCCATATAATACACTTCTATCTAGCCCGTTATGTATACATCTCCATCTCTCCATCCATACCTCTCAAGCACGAAAGAAAACGGCTGCCAACCTATTTTTCTATATGAAATATATCTATCTTTCTATCCTTCTATATATCCCTCTGTCGACCCCTCCATCAATTCTTCTATCTATCATTCTATATATCCCTCGCTACCATTGCTGAGAATGACAGTCAATTTATACCTGAGCCTTTCATTCTATGGCATTCTGTCTAGCCATCCATCTACGATTAACATTTTATATACCCTTCTGTCTGTCCTTTTATTTGTCCTTCTGTCTCTCCTTGTATCACTCCACTATCCGTCTATCCTGTTATCCCCTCCTCTATCTATACCCTTCTCTGTCCCTCTATCTGTCCTTCTATATTATGCCCTTCTATTTATCTTTCTATCTATCCTTCTATCTATCGTTCCAATAATATGTCCTTATATGTTTCCTTCTATCCACACCTCATTCTTCATATCCCTCTCTACCACAACGGAGGACGACATCTTGATCGTGGTGAAATCAGACCCTCGTCAAAAGAATGAACTCAAAGAGACGGACCTTTTCCGCACTTGGACGATTTTTTACGAATTGTTTTTCTTCTTCGCTCAACGCTTGTTATATCTGCTTACAACCGCGTGGCAGCGTGAATTTTACTGGAAAAAATGTGGATCAAAAGCACACAAAATATGTAAATTTTGGATCAAAGACACACAAGATAATATGTAAATTTATGGTAAAGACACTCAAGCTTTGGAAGCTTTTGACACCTCCGTCAATCGCAAATATCTCGACTTCTATGTAAGAAAGATGGGTATTTTTTTTATTAAAAAAAGAAAACAGGGCAAATGAACAAGCTTCAACGTGTATACCAATAACTTCATAATATGCCCTAAATTTAACGTCCGCTTGATTTCACCACGTCGTGACACAGGATTACAACATACCAACACGCCGGCGATATTCTGCAATTGTCTTGTGAGCCGACAACTGAACGATAGTGGATGCAAACGCACTCAGACTCACCATTTGTCGTAAACCACACTGCCATAGCCTTATATTTATATTATCATTCGTGTGCTGTTATCATAGATATATAATATCCAAGACTGTGTGATCTGACGTACTTCCGATTCACCACTGAGCGCGCCATTTGACTAGCGCAACATGTTTTATCCTTTATTTGCACTCCCGTGGTGCATATCAGTGCAGCGATATTTTTTAAGAGAGCAAACATTAGCAGCCATTATAGTGCCTGGTGTAAGATAAGGGTTATAACTCGAGTCTATGCAAAGATAGGCAGCCATGACAGTGCCCGATCTAAGGTGATATGATTCGTCTATGGGTGCTCTATACATCACATAAGCACTGGCAAGCCTTTCGCGAAATGTTTGGATTGGTTCAGCACAGATTTTGACCTGGCTGGGTCGAGGGCAGAATGTAATCAGTTGTTATATAAAGATCTGTTTTCGCTTCAGGAGACCTTTAGATAGTGACCC
>NW_004797559.1:672895-680395 GCF_000002075.1 Aplysia californica
TCTCTCGCTCTCTCTCTCTCTCTCTCTCTCTCTCTCTGACCCTGATCTTTCTCTCCCTCCCTCTCCCTCTCTGTCTCCTCTCTTTGTCCTTAACCCTCCGAGAGTCCTGTAGCCAACCAAGCCCGCTCTAGTTTCTAACCCCGTCTGTTGGACACTTTGATGTTTGTCAATAGTTGGGGAGAGGTCGGAGAACAAGGACGCAGGTTAACTGGGACGGGGCCTGAGACATGCATTTTTGGGGACAAAAATCAACCGTACCGTTTCCTACTTATCATGATACCCTTTAATTGCAGTTGCACCCCTTCAACTTTTTATTCCATTTTGACGTTCCAAAGACCACCCAGTTTTGCTAACTTTTTTTCAAGACAAGTTTCTATCTCTCTACATCGAATCTGTTGGAACTTCAGCTGAAGGTATGTACTAATGTAGTCATAATAATATCCAACTTTATAAGATAATCATATGGGACAGGTTGAGTACTATCTCAAAAAGAAAATGCAGAACCACACTTGGCGCCCACCTATGGTCTGGAGAATTGGGACACAGTGTCCCACTTTACCCCACTGGTGTCCCAGTTTTCCTTAAGGAAAGATATCAACTTTTCCAGTGCAAAATTATCACATAATAATGAAACATGGTGCAATACAAGTATAATTGTGTTATCATTTTGGTATACAGCCCATTGTATATTAGCCTGCTATGTGGTTCTACATTTCTAATACCACTTTCCTGTTTTGTTTGTTTGTTTATTTGTTTGTTTGTTTTTTTCCTCGAATCTACAGGCAAAAACTCGAAGCGGCATTTACTTTATATAGCTCATATTATTATGAAATTATGAAAAAGTAGGTGAAGGCTGTCCATAACGGTAAGACTGTCTAGGAAGCATCAAAATCAACTCTCGGTCGTTGCGTACAGAAAGGGAAAGCATGTTACAAGGCTTCAGCCAAACTACCAGCAAAAAAAGGTTTTCTCTGAAGTACAAAACGGACACTCGCCGACTATCTACTCATCTTATGGCCTCGCAACAAACCAGACTCATGCGGTAGCCCGTGAAATGACAAAACAGAACAACGTGGAAATTCAGAGCTTTCGAATGGTAACACAGAGACTGGTAAAGAGTAGGGTTTTTTTCCTTTTTTCGCCAAGGTGACCAGATTTGTCTCTGCGCACTCAAGAGGCGACTTCTTCAAAAAACAAAACAATTAAAAAGCGTCGGTCTTCAACCGAGAGAGTGTAGCAAGGTATTTCCAAATTCTAGTAAAGTAATGGCAGCCACCAAGGTATCAGCATTCACTGTATACAACCTAGATAAATCTGGATGCAAAACTGTGTTGTGTCCCCCTCCCCCCCCCCCCCCCCCCCCAACCCAAAAAATAGGCCCCCCCCAAGGGGAAAAAAAGGTTGGGAAGATCACCTCACGGGAGAATGGAGAACTTGTCATCATTTTAAAAAATTGTTGTGCCGTTTCTGCAAACAGATCTTCCCTTCCACCTGTCTTCGTTTTCTTTAGAAGAAATTTTGAACGATATATTATAATGCAGTGAGTGGAGCTGCTGGAGGATTCCTAGGCAAGTAATGGGTTGAGCAACTCAGATATTTCCCCCAAAGTAACGGGACACTTCTTTTCTTTTGCTTGCCCTTGCAAGTAGAATCAAGCAATTTTAATTAGCAATCACCAGAGCCATATCTTGTCAATGCTTTTTCTTGAACTTGACTATAGGAACGTTATGCTTTTGACTACCCTATCACCACACACACAAAAATTAAACACATTTGATAGGACTGTCTTTATTATTTTTTCATATAGTAGAGGGTTTTACGGCGCTCGCAACTGCATAAGGTCGTAAGAGCGCCAAGGGGTAGGTGTCAACAGAGAAGTCTTTACAGGGAATCAGACTTATTCTGCTCACCTCTCTAACTTAAACGGCACAAGGTGTGCTTCGACTATCAAAGCACCCCGGAAATAGCGAGTCACTAGAGAGTGACAAACATACGAAAGAAGTAGAGGGAAAATGACAATAGTAGTAAGGATTAGGAAAGAAAAAGCAGCAGTTCCCTGTTGTAGATCAGGCACAGTTATGAGCCAGACATGATGAATCAGCCAATTTACAATACCACTGTGCTTGAACGAGAAATGTCGGGGGACCTTTGGGAATGGCCTAAACACACTACAGTCAGTGGCACTACCCCGGGGGGTGGACTGTCTTTGGTCCCATGGAAACAAAATATTGCAATTCAATTGCTAACAGCTCCATGCTCCAATATCCAGGAATGAACGTAACCATTTACAATATTATGGCATCTCAGATGAGCAATGTATAGATTCAGCAGTGGCCCCTGAAAGCATTATGTCTGTCTTCAGAGTTCAGAGTCTAAAGGATCTGAATGAATTGATGAAACCACGATTTTGACCGTCAGTTGAAACTGATCTACCACAGCAATATTAAAGCAGAGCAGCCTGAGCTCCTTCCACTTGTGAAGCCATGACCCACTTCACCCCAATCACCGTCCCAATTTACCTGCCACTGTCCCAGTTCACCACGTGCATATACTTATCATGACAATGTTTGAAACCAGTATAATTATGTTATAATATAATGCATAGGCCTATGCTTCATATTGTATATTTTACTGTCCTTTGGGCGTTGTTTCATGTGTAACTCATATCAGGTCTGAGTTTTTAAAATGAATAATAATAGATCTAATAATAAAAATAATAATAAAAATAATAATAATAATAATAATAATAATAATAATAATAATATCAATAATAGTAATAATAATAATAATAATAATAATAATAATAATAATAATAATAATAATAATAATAATAATAATAATAATAATAATAATAATAATAATAATAATTGCATTTATATCGCGCATATCCACGCTCTACAGCATTCTCAATATGCTTTACAACTACATGTATTATTACCCCCAGCAGACCTTAGAACACTCAGAAACATATTCGGCTTCCCGGGAAGCATACAGTGCAAGCTGTGGATTTCCCGCTCTCAAACACTAACCAACTGACAAGCGCTTTCGCTGTCTATTGTGTAGGTAGTCCTTCGTTTCCGAAGATGGCGATGAATCCTGCAGCTCCTCTGTGGACGTGCATGTGGCTGTGCAATCCAATCCTGGATGAACAATGTCTGTTGCAGTGGGGACACTGGAATGTCGTGGTTGTGGTGGTTGGCGTATGTCTCCTCTTTCTTCTGATAGTCAGCTTTTCCCTGTAGTTGTTATCGCTGTTTCTGCTGGCAATACAGACGGTCGTGCGTCAGGCGTTCCTCTCGGTGGCAGTTCTTTCGAATTATTTTGGGGTTACCTGTGCAAACTGGAGGTTTTCCTTTATCGTGTCTTTAAACCGCTTTTTTGGCCTCCCAAGATTTCTTTTGCTGTTTGCGAGTTCACCGTACAGCAGCTGTTTGGGCATTCGGTGGTCTTCCATGCGGATGACATGGCTGACCCTTCTCAGTTGGGCTTTGACGAGTATACTTTCTATGCTTTGTGAGCTTGATTGGTTGAGGACCTCAATGTTGGTGATGCGGTCTTGCCACCGGATGCCAAGTATGCTGCGGAGAGCCCTTTGATGGAACTGCTCTAATGTCTTGAAGTGCTTCCTGTAGAGTGTCCAGGTCTCCGAACCGTAGAGGAGGGAGGAGAGCACAACAGCTTTGTACACTTTGATTTTTGTTGACAGCCGGACATTGTGCTGTTTTAGTACCTTGTTTTTCAGTCTACCGAGAGCTTGTCTGGCATTGCTGATTCTTGAATCAATTTCCTGATCGATGGAGCCGTCTGCAGAGATGATACTTCCAAGGTATTTAAATTTCTTGGTGTTCTCCGGGCTGTTGCCATTGATAGTGATGTTTAGAGGCAGTGGGTTAGTTTTTGGGGCAGGCTTGTGAAGAACTTCAGTTTTCCCGATGCTTATTGTAAGTCCAAAAGCTGTCTATAGCCGAGTATCCATTTACACTCGGATGAAGTGAGGAAGATTTGTGTAAAGTGCCTTTCCCGAGAACACAACGTCGGGCCCTTGACGGGATTCGATTAACCCACGACCTTACAGATGTGGGTCCAAGAGCCAACCACTAGGAAAAATTGTGAGAAGCCAAATTATAAATGATGTCCCATTTCACCCCACTCTCTCCTAATCATTTCTCTCACCGAGCGCCAAATGTTGGTGGGTGCTCTCGTGTGATTTGCTACTTTTATCGTATCAAACATCTCGCTACTCTAGAATTACAAAGTTCTATCTGCTCAGAGTTTTGAGAAATTTCACGTAACAAATGATTTTTGTTTTTCACAAAAAAAGTCAAGCTTTTTCGAATGCAATTCTTAGACTATCTTGATAACGACTCCAAAAAATCTTATGATTTTGATAGAGCAGATAGAGCATTTGATTTCTGATCTCATGGTCAATAACTCGAAATGGCCAAAAATGTCTGATAGAACTTTGTAATTCTGGGGTAGCGATCTATCGTCCTTATCTCTCCTCCTTTCTTTTATTAATTATGTTAATATCTATAAACACCTTTAGTCTTCAGCACTTATACTATGACCAATTTGTGTTGCGGGTGACGTAAAACTCTTACTAAAACGAACTATAGTGCCTGATCTGAAACAGACGTCAGCGATCATGACGGTTCGCCACTTATTTCTCTCTCTCTCTCTCTCTCTCTCTCTCTCTCTCTCTCTCTCTCTCTCTCTCTCTCTCTCTCTCTCTCTCTCCCCCCCCCCCCTTCTCTCTCTCTGCGTTTTACGCCGCCCGGCATAAGGTCATAATATGAGCGCGCGGGACACATTACACATTTTCAGTTGGTAGGAAAATTTGAATTATGCTTGAGTGGCGGCAGAAACCTATTCTGATCGATTTTGAACCACCAAGGGATCTTTAACGTTCGCAACTTGCACAATGGACCTCCGAGATTTTTTGCCCTTTTCTGAGAAGGTTTGGTGTGGATCTAGATCTTACCTACCAAAAGATCAGGGGTGTGGCTGAAAGACAACAGTATGATTTATATATATATATATATATATATATATATATATATATATATATATATATATATATATATATATATATATATATAAAGTTTATATACAACAATATTGCTATTGTTATAAATTTGTCTAGATCAATATTTTTGTAAACACCTACTGTATTCTAGAAAATTCCTTAATAAATACAAATAAAAAATCCAAGTGGGTGGTTTCTACAGATTTAAAATGTTTACAGCTGGGGTATATAATTGTTTTTAATAAAGTCCGTCACGTAATTCTTACCAGGGACATTGCGCTTATGGAACGCACATTTTGAGAACCATAATATTATATTGATATAGAGCAAAAAATGCGTTCACTATAAAATTTATTTCTTGTAACAAGTTTTGCCATTAAAAATTATCATCTATGAGCTGTGACGTAGGTCATGCATGATCAAAATGTGTGAGAGTAGGGAGAAGTGCTGTGAGCCGTTCCATTATACGTTTGGCAGAGATTCCAAGTATTTTATATAATTTTATGAAGAAAAGTTTTTAAATCTAGACTAGTCCGATTTGGTCTGTACAAACTGCTGTGCAAAGTACGGATGATATTTATTCTGAGATATTTGAGGATAAATTGGGCCACAAATTTTTGACCGCACTGTAGTGAATATGAATACACAATACACAGTGTTGTAATAACTTTAATAATAGCCTAGGCCTATAGCCTAGGGCTATCTCAAGGAGCTTAGAACTCCTGCATCTGCGGGAAGGGAAATGTTTGCCGCTTAAACTGGGCATCTTAGGTGACAAGGTTTCCGATTGAAACTTGTTACACAATAAAATTTTAAGGCGTTTTATTCAGCCCTGGCGCTAACCGCAACGCGGCGTTGCAAATAGGCACTTCCAAATTTTAATAGTTTTTTTTTAAAGCTCTAAAAGAATATGAAACTAGATCTATATTTCAAAATCATAATGTAATAAGCAAGAAGATTAGAACGAAATTTATAGTCTGGGAACAACTAGTGACCTTTCACACTCTGACCTTTCACCGCTTGCGATAGCAGCGACTTATACTTTTATCAACATGGCTGGCAACGGAGACGGTGAACGCCTCTTCTTAGGCTTTGACTTCAGCACTCAGCAAGTAAAAACTCATTTTTCATGTTATTTTCTTTTTCTTTCAAAGCTTGATCTAGCTAGATCTAGATCTAGATCTATGTTCATTCACGCGATGTTTAGGGAGGTGTGTTCTCCACATCGCCTTTTATTTGACCTGAAGTTAAAAAAAAGAGTGCAGTATTCAGTATCATAGATTTTTTTAAATGTCTGAGATAGAGATTGCCCTGCAGTGTCGACGTGTTACAGGAAGAATCCCTGGTTGCCGGTTGCAGGCAGTTGAGTGTACGAGATAATTAGATCTAGATCTAGAATCTAAATCTAGAGAACGTCAGATGTACGCCATTGGCCGATTTTTTAAATAGTAAAACCATCTTGTTTGGGTCATAAATAATGTGTGTTCTTCATACAGACAAAAGACAAAAGAAGTTCGACACATAGAATAGACTACATCTAGATCTAGATCTAGAATCTAGATCTAGATCTAGATGATAGGCCTAAAGGCTCATTATATTATGTATGTTAAGAAATGTCAAACAAGATGGCTGTTACTATCGGCCAATGGCGTACGTCTAACGTTCTCTAATTATCTGTTTGTAGCATGGCATGAGCAGGGGCGAAGGCTGACTTGTTTGACAGGGTAATCAAAGTGAAATGGGACCAGATAGTGCCTGGAGATATCACACTCACACAAGTCACAAGAATCTTACTGGCACTGGAGGCGGCAACTCTGAGTTGTGAATGAAAACAAATCCTGAATTCATGTTGTGTATGCTTGTTCAACCGCTAAAATAATCAGGAAAGTATTTCACTAAATATTTATTCTAACCAACCTTAAATTTAACTTTAGATTTGAACACACGAACACCAAGGAAAGAAGCACAGATGTCAGCACTACAATGGCATGTTATTCCAGACAGCCGAAACACTTTGGTAGAGCACGCCAATTATTAATTTTTTATTTCACGTTTGGCTGTTTTTTGTCCAGGCCGCTGTCATAATCGAGGTCACGATCTGATTATAGGACGTTAAAAAGTCGAGGAAAAAAACAAGCACTAGCAGTGTAGTAGCAGGAGTCAAAGGATTATTAGGAGTTAGTTCCCCTCACATCTGTGAGGTAGACTCGACCAGTGTAATAGTTCGCTTAGATAATCAGCGCGTCTGGGTGCTTATAACTGTGGCTTGAAAGGGGTGAACAGGGTATATGCGACAATGAAACAGTTCTGACTGCTATGCATGCACATGTTCCCTTCAATTCTATTGGTTGACTCTTCCAGCCTCATTTTAAGCTTACTTAATCAAAGCGTGTGACTGCTTATGGAGTGGCCCGATAGGGACGAACAGGCTATTTCTGTGGCAATGAAACGGTTTTGAAGGTTAGGCATAGTCT
>NW_004797559.1:685395-703391 GCF_000002075.1 Aplysia californica
TTGGCTTTTCCCTGTACGCTAAATGACTTCTATTGCATCGATGCGATGTGCTTTTCTTCACTTGAAGCTGGTTATTGGAGGGTGCCACTTGGAGGTTCTTTATCTTTTTTCATCCTCTATTGTTTCCACCAGTCTTTATTGCTCTTCCTGTGCACTAAATGACAGTTATTGAGCCAACGTTGTAAAGTATAATGTTGTATTAGTTGTATTTATGGCATAGAGCATTCTGTAGAGTGTGGATTTGCTCTCTATAACAGTAATTATTATTTTATTATTGACATTATTGTCATTATGATTATTATAATGTGCTCATCTTTACTCATACTTGTCTCTCATGTAAGAATTGTTTGTATTTTGTTCCAGCAACATGGAAGTGTCTATTGGGGACAGAATGCCAGAGAGGTTCTGAAGAGTCTCTCGCCAGAAAAACCTCTGGCAGATCAACTGAAGGTAAGTGGGCTCATTCCCAGTGCTTTACTTTACCTGACCTTTTTCTAGCCTCTGTTGCCTTTCGATGTTGAGAGGAGAAGCAAACTCTTGTTTGTTTTATCGTACTGCCTGTTGCATTGTTATGTTGTTTTTGACTAATGTTTCTCTGACTTCCTCTTTCCATTTTTTTCGTGGGCCTGCCTCTTCCTCTGTATCCATCTGATCTCTGGTTGGATGTTCTTGCTGCTCTACTGTCTGGTGGTAGTCTTGAGAGATATCCAAACCATTTCATTCGTTGTTTATCTGTTTACGCCAAGCAGGGAGTCGAGCAAGCTTGTTTTCTGACAATCTTGTTTCTCACCCTGTCTCTTCTTGTGATGTTCAAAATTTTGCTCATATGACCGTACGCAGTTGCGAGCGCTTTAAAGCCTCTACTAAAACAAACAAAAGTTTTGCTTAGGCATCTCATTTCACAGGAGTTTATTTCACTTTTGTGACTCTTGTTTATTGTCCATGTTTGGGCTTGGTAGCACAGTGTTGGTATGAAGATACTGATAATGAGTTGGTTCTTTGTTTCCTCCATACCCGATGCACACTGCACAAAGTTATGACAAATAAATAAAATTTGAGTTGCATCAAATAAAGTACATTTAATTTGCTGTATGTAAACTTGACAAATATGCACATTTGAGTTGTGTCAAATAAAAGTACATTTTGGTCGCTTCAAATAAACACACTTTTGGGTTGCTTCAAATAAACGCATATTTGAGTAGTGTCAAATGAACGTACATTTGAGTTGCCTTTTGTAAACTTATCTAATAAACTCACATATGAGTTGCTTCAAATAAACATACATTTCATTTACCATTCACCTCTTTCACCTTGGTATTGGTAATTAGGATCTCCACCTGTCTCTGTTCTGGGCTGTCCTCTCCACCTCTAGCCAGCTGTGTCCCGTATTCCTGAGACCTGCCTCTGGATCTCGCTCCCAAGTGGATCTCAGCCTTCCTCTCCTCCTCCTCCAGTGGGGGTTCCATTTTAGGCTTAAATGTACATTTGAGCTACATCAAATAGAGTTACATAGTTGCAATCAAATAAACTTTCTTTTGAGTTGCGTCAAATAAACGAATAATTTAGTTTTGTCATTGTCACATAACCTTACAGTTGAGTTGCTTTGCATAAATATGCAGTTGAGCTGTGTCAAATAGATGTACATTAGAGTTATTCTTGGGGGCTCTCGTGGCCTAGAGGTTAAGGTGTTGGCCTCTCATTCAAAGGTCCCGGGTTCGAATCCGGGTAGCGACCTAAACATTTTCTTCTCTAAAATTGTCTCCTTTCACCTCCTTTTCTGCTCTCTAGCAATGTTCTGTTGTCTGCTTTCGTTTCCACTTTCTGCCCCCACCCCCTCACCTCCTTTGCCCCCTCCTCTGGGCTCCTGACTCTTTCTGCAGCCTTTCTACTGCTGCTCCTTGGCTCCTCCTAACTGCTGTCTTTCTTCCACACCCCTGATCTTCTGGTAGGAAAGATCTACACCTAGCCTTCTCGGACTAGGGCGAAAAATCTCGGAGGGCCTGTGTGCAAGTTGCGCACGTTAAAGATCCCTTGGTGGTCTAAAATCGATAAGAGTAGGCTTCGGCCGCCACCCGGGCAAAATTCAAAATTTTCTACCAACTGAAAATATTACGTGTGTCACATGCGCTCATATGACCTTTTGCAGTTGCGAGCGCCGTAAAAACACTTACTAAAACAAAAAACAAACAAGAGAGAGTTATTCTTTGCAGCACTTACACAACCTAATTGTGTTACAAGTGCTGTAAATCTCTTACTGAAATTAAACTTAAACTCTTGTTATCTCCCTTTTCAGAACTGTTTCAGCATCGATGCCTCTCCGGTGTGGATGGATGCAAGCACCTCATCGCAGTGCAGACAGCTGGAGCAGAGCGTTGGAGGGCCTCAGGTTCGATTCCCATCCATTTTGGTCCAAGTGAATAAACTATTGAAAGTGCAAGAGGCTGGATCACTTGAGACGAAGAAGATTCAATGTGCCTGTGTTTTTACACCCACATCGGCACAATTTAGATCATTTAGGAGGCAGGTTTATGACCCTGCCTGTCAGGGCCAGTCCTGGCTGAGAGGAATACAACACACCAGCAGAAAGACTGAGGTACTTGATTAAAGTTCTTCCCATCCGGGAACTGAACTTGGGTCTCCTGCATGTGACAGCGAAACATCTAGTCGCCACACCAGAGGTTCCAGTTCATTTGAGAAAATGGCTAAAACATAGTGGAAAGAAGTAAAGTATAGTGTCGGGTTAGTGAGATTATGTTGGTGTGATATTGGGTATTATGTGATGTGATGAATTATACGTAAAATCCACACAGAACTATGTTATTAAATGGACATTAAGTCCACAGACACTTAAATATACCTGGTAATGACAGAGCAGACTCTTTTGCCTAAAGGGAACCTATGCAGGAACAACCTAACATTCCAACTTCATACAACACTTCAAAACAAATCATTAAAAGCAACAACAAACAAGATTGAGATTGGATGAATAGATAGGCCTTGGAAAAGACAGGCGGAGCAGTTTTCAAATATATGACCACAAAAAAACAGAAATGACAATATCAACCACCTACAGAGAAAGAAACAGACCACGATCCTCCGCCTATGAACAGAACAAATAGGCCTAGAGCTCAACTTCTACTTGAACAGAATAAAACCAGAACTTCCCCCAATGTGTCCTTTGTGTGACTGTGTATATATGAGACTGGATCATCACCTATTCCCCTGCACAGCCCTAAATGACATCAGAGCTACACTTCTCCCTCTGAGACCTAACATTGACTACACACTCTATGGAACAGTACAACAACTACAGCAAACCTGCACTTATCACTACGTGGCTATGAACGGAAGGGTGAGAGCCCAGTTGTTGCTGGATCAATAACAACAACAACAACGAATGGACATTAAAAAACATTTTAAATTACCAAATCGGTGGAAAAATGTCTGTTTCTTCAATTTCATTATTTGAAAAGAGCCTGCCGCAACACATATTCTGTATCTTATTTTGTTTTATTTCTCTTATTTTATCTATGACATAATCTCGATTCCTGTTCACAGGACTACTTTGTCTTTCCTTTCAGAAACTGTCTGCCATCACCGGGTCTAGAGCGTTTGAGAGGTTCACAGGGAATCAGATCATGAAAGTTTTCCAAACAAACAGAGAAGCCTACGACAACACAAAGGTACGATAGCTGGGAGGGACCCAATATAAAAAAAAAAGTCTGCTCAATAGAACTAATTTCTAATATAAAAATAAAAAGTAAATGTAAATGTTTTTAATACCCCCATTGACACAATCTAAATCATTTAGGAGGCGGGCTTCCGATCCTGCCTCTCAGGGCCAAGCCAGGCTTAGAGGGATACAACATCCCAGCCGACAGACTGACGTACTTTTACGAAAATTTCTCCCCGTTCGGAAATTGAACTGGGGTCTCCTGCTTTGATGGCGAAGTGCCTAACCACTAGACCACAGTTGTTGGTTGGGGGCTCTTGTGGCCTAGAGGTTAAGGTGTTGGCCTCTCATTCAAAGGTCAAAATGTTCTTGTCCTTTCACCTCCTTTCCTGCTCTCTAGCAATGTTCCGTCGTCTGCTTTCGTCTCCTCTTTCTGCCCCAACCCCTTCAATCCTTTGCTCCCTTCTCTGGGCTCCTGACTCTTTTTGCAGCCTTTCTACTGCTACTCCTTGGCTCCTTCTTACTGCTGTCTTTCTGCCACACCCCTGATCTTCTAGTAGGAAATATCTACGTCTAGCCTTCTCAGACAAGGGCGAAGAATCTCGGACACGGCGTCAGTTTTCGCCCAATTCTGTTACCTTTAGTTAGCGTGACTCAGCAGCCCGCCGGAGGTCCCCGACTCGGGGTCACGGGGTTAATGAGCCCTAAGCGACTTTGCTGGTGTCGGTTTGGAAGTTTGCATTTTTGACTATGTTTAAAATGATGTAACTTCTTCCCCATTCCACATGGCAAACCATTACGCTGATGTACTAAAAGCTCAATGTCTTGAGATTTATTCTGCGTTAGAATGGTAAATGTCTGTGCCTTAGTTTTTGTTCTAGACAAGTATTTGTAGAGTACCCAATTTGTCCTATTTTAGTTACAAACTTATGAATAAATGATTGTTAATTTTAAAAAGGCAGGACAGATCTCTCCAAAATCTGTGTTAAACTGATTACGAATATCATGCCTTTTACCATGAGAAATCTTAAATCTGCGCGAGTTGTAATAGTCAAGTTATAAGAGAAGAAAGATGCATATCTGCATTTTTTAACTATAGACGATCAGCGTTAGCTCTTTGTAATGAGATGATAAGTCCTATCTAATCCTAGATTCTACTCGTTAGTCTATCTACGTTGGGTTCAGTACTCACTATTTCAAGCGGGGAACGATGAGTGTGGGTCGTACAGGTCCGGAGCTCCATCCACTGTGTTGACCCACCAGTAGCGTCGATCCCTGCTCAGTCAAGGTTTAAGTCGTGGCTCGGAAGGCCGGTTCAACCTTCGCGTCTGTTTATGTACCCCCCGTGCTCCCTTGTTCTCCTACACTCACTAGGCTACACTGAGTTTGTTCACTTATTTCACGTGATTCTGGCTTGTCTGGTGATCACAGCGAATTATAGACCACACTCTTATTTTACGATTAAACAAGAGAAAGTTACTCTGCGTTTGTTCATGAATCATGCTGTGTCTGTGGCAGCCTGCATACAACTAAAAAGATATAATATAAGCGATTAAAAACCCCCACAAAACCGTGTAAATTCATAGGTAGAGATAAACTTCTTGTATGGAATAAAAATAATGACAGCTAACACATTCATTCTTAGTTTTTGTGTCGGAAATATGCGCGGACACAATTATGAATGTAAAGAAATAAGTCTCTTTGTTTGTTGTCGCAAATGGTTATAGAAACGAAAAATAAAGCTGGAAAAGTCTGGTGCTGATTCAGTGTCCCTGTAAAGCGTAAAGCTAGAAATTATTCTTGTAACCCAATTACGAATTATTATTCAGTCAACTTACAAAACCTAGACTTATCGTTTTAAGAAAAGTAAGGAATTTCTGGAGTGTAACAGATACTGTTCATGTATTACATTGAAGATGTATTCTGGCACTAAAATCGATTTGTATTTTTCATAGAGTAACTTCATGGTAACTTTTATAAATTTTCGAGAAAATATGCGAATATTCACGTTATTTTAGACACATAAAGTTGTATTTGGAGTAATTAGTTCATTGTGAATTATGTGATAAAGTTGCAAAATTACAGCTTTCTATTATATGCACAGATACCATCTTTTCTGAGTATCTGCACCAATGCTATGTCGTTTATGTTCCAAAAGTTCGACAGATTTTGTCAAGGCCTTTTTTAAAAATTGATTTTTTTCGTTCACGCAAGTAAAAAAAAATTACAATTTAGCATTGCCGACTCCAGCGCGTCTAACGAAACAACCAGACAAATTACAACGTCCGTTCTTTTTTGAGTCTCAAGAGCAGAAATACATGCTTTGTGTGCACTAAATGAGAATTACTTTAAATACAAGGATACACCTAAAATTGTACGTTGAAAAGTACCAAAAATTAAATCAGCCCAGACAGAGCGGCGACAGGAAGCTGACCCCCGTGTCCCCGACGTGATAAGGCGCCCGGCGGGAACCCCCTGTGGCAACTAAAATTCCACTGCCGGTGCGCCGTGCGGAGGGCCCTGTGCAAGTTGCGCACGTTAAAGATTCCTTGGTGGTCTAAATTCGATAAGAGTGGGCTTCGGCCGCCACCCGGGCAAAATTAAAAATTTCCTTGCAACTGAAAATATTAGGTGTGTCTCGCGCGCTTATATGACCTTATGCAGTTGCGAGCGCAGTAAAACACTTACTAAAAAAGAAAAAAAAAAAGTTGTAGAAAAAAAAAAAAGTTGTTGGTTCAAGTAGTTGGGACACTTTGACTTGCAGATTGTGTCAAGCAGTGAGGGTGATGATTCAGCTTTCAGATGGCCTGTCGGGAGAGTGAGGTTACTACTGTAAATCATTTATTGTTGTGGTCAGGTGTCCACACCTAAAGGGCAGTGTTTAACATAGCCCAAAGAAAGAAACTTTTGTATTACTAGATCAAGAATTGTTACAAAAATATTTTTATTTAGTCTCTGGCCTACAGGAATGCCTAGAAAAGTTCTACATCCTGTTCACATGGGAAAATTAATAAATGACCCAGAATTTTATCTAAGGTGGACAGACCAAAGTGAACAAGCTATAACTGCTGTCCCTTGTCTGTTGCACAGAGAATATCGCTGGTGAGCAGTTTCGCAGCCAGCCTATTTTTGGGTGACTACGCCCCCATTGACCACAGCGACGGGACAGGCATGAATCTGCTGGACATCTGGTCCAGGGATTGGTCACCTGACTGCCTACAGGTCTGTACAGTGAAAGTGAAATTTGTTATTGTGTTGGATTAAATCCCCCTGTAATACTGTAAAGTTATTTAATGGCAGGACCTCAGAATTTAACGTCCTTCTCCAAAAGGACCAAGCCAAAATGGAAAATTCTTGTAAAGTGCCTTTCACAAGGATACAACATTAGACCGAACTGAGTCTCGAACCCCCGAACAGGCAATCTGAGTCTGGTAGCGTAACCCCTAGGCTACCGAAGCTGCCTACTCTGCCGTCTTAGGAAAACAGGACGAATATCGGAAATTGGCTCAAATAGAGATATTGATACCATGTGAAAGAGCATGAAAAGCTGCATCTTTTGAACCAGTGGCCATCACATTTAGAGATGTTCGAATACTTTATTTTGGTATTGGAAGTATCGTCATAATTTTTAATTTTTAATTTATTTTATATTTTATGAAAGAAAGACGAATCTCTGGTCCTATTGTTAAAAAAGAACGAATACCAAGAGGTTCGTCCTCAGCTCTGTATTAGCAAATGAAAACTTGTTTCCGAGAGAGTTAATGTGTGAGAGTATGTCCCCTCAAAAGCTTGTACAGAGAGAGTTAATGTGTGAGATTATGTCCCGTCAAAAACTAGTACCGAGAGAGTTAATGTGTGAGAGTATGTCCCGTCAAAAACTAGCACAGAGAGAGTTAATTTGTGAGAGTATGTCCCGTCAAAAACTTGTTACAGAGAGAGTTAATGTGTGAGAGTATGTCCCGTCAAAAACTAGTACAGAGAGAGTTAATGTGTGAAAGCACTTGCCCTCAAAAGCTTGTACCGAGAGTGATTATTTACTTTGTTTATCCCGTCACTCTAGGCTTGTGGCCTTGACCTTGGTGCAAAGTTGGGGCCGGTCGTTCATTCAACACAGAACATTGTGAGTATTTAGTTTGGTTAGAGTTTTACGGCTCTTGCAACTCAAATATGTCATATAAGTGCTGGAGCTTCATTGGGATTTTTATATTGTGTTGTTTGTTGGGCACTTTGATTTTTTGTCTTTGAATACTTGTGAGGATCTCTGTTTGTGGTGTGTGTATGTGTCTGTTAGAATGTACTTTTATTAATACACGTTTATAGTTTTAAATGTATACTTTTTACTGTTTCAACATTCGTTTATAATGTTTGAAAGCACCTTTGCTGTCTAAACACTCATCAGTGTTGTTGTTGTTGTTGTTAGCGATCCAGTAGCATCTGAGCGTTAACTCTTCTGCATGATGCCATTCAGTAATAGTTGCATGTTTGTTCTAATTGTTGTCTTGAGGAGTAGAGGCAATTAGATGTGTGGGGGTAGCTTGGGAAGAAAACATCCCCTTAAATCAGTTAGTTTTCTACAGAAGAACAGATGATGTTCCACTGTCTCTGAGGGGTAGTCACATAGTGGACAGGCAGCAGACTGCTTTACTCCAATTCGGTTGAGATGTTGGTTGAGGGGTACATGTTGTGTTCTAAGTTGGAAGATTATGGATTGATCTCCCCTCCTCAACTCATTGATTGGATCTTTGACCAGTGGTTTATTCATTTTGCCATACATTGATGTAACTGCCCATTTTTAAGATATATTCATGCAAATTTATTGATGTTTTGACACATATTAAATAAATGTTTCTATTCACATCTGTCAATGTGTTTAGATACACATTTATTGATGCTTAAACTCACATTTATTTATGTCTAAATGCACATTTGTTACAGTTTTATCTCACTGTTAACATTTTAATTCACCTTTGTTAATGTTTACATGCACATTTATTTACATTTTAATTCACATAAATTAATAAATGTTTTAACTCACAAAAGATTTATTCACGTTTTAACTGACAGCTCAAACTAAATGTTGTTACGCTGTGGTGTTGTGTTGTCTCTCCCTCAGGGCACTGTTTCCCAATACATGGTGTCTAGATACGGCTTTCTTCCCAACTGTGTCGTTGCTGCATTTGTTGGAGACAACCCAGGTGAGAAAAAAATTGTTTTTGTTTTTGTTTTAATCATTTTTTCAAAGAATATTTTCACACCCCATAAACACTACTTAGATAATT
This sequence comes from Aplysia californica, assembly GCF_000002075.1. Lineage (NCBI taxonomy): Eukaryota > Metazoa > Mollusca > Gastropoda > Aplysiida > Aplysiidae > Aplysia > Aplysia californica. The sequence continues at coordinate 694,348 of NW_004797559.1, forward strand.
TAGGAGGCGGGCCAACACTGCCTGTCAGGGCCAACCCAGGCGGAGAGGGATACAACATCCCAGCAGAAACACCGATATATTCCATAAAAATTTCTCCTTCTCAGCCCGGGATGCTCCTTCTCTTAAAACTAATAACATACGGGTGGTTGGAGGGTGCCACTTTTGTAGGTCTCAGTTCTTTTTTGTCCCCATTGCTGTTGTTTTTCCCAGCGATAAATTCTTTCTGTTGTGCCACTTGACTTTTTTTTCCTGAAACTTTCAGAGTATTTTCTTATGATGTAAAAAGAATGTGTTTGTCTTAGTAGTACTGTATTTTTTTCCCCGCTACTTTCAACCGGTGGTTGGAAGGTGTCACTGATAGATCCTATTTCTTTTCCCGTCCTCTGTTGCTTTTGTCTCTGTTGGTGGTTGGAGGGTGCCACTGGTAGGTCAGACACACACACATGCACACACAAACGCACACACACACACACACATACACCCACACACGCACACGCACACTCTCTCTCTCTATCTCTCTCTCTCTCTCTCTCTCTCTCTCTCTCTCTCTCTCTCTCTCTCTCGTACACACACACACACACACACACACACACACACACACACACGCACTCCTTTGCAAATAACCAACAAATCTCGAGAATGTAAACCGCTCGGAGAAATAGTGTTCAAGTTTATTTTCCCGAGCGTTCGGAGAAATAGAGCCGGCCTTATTGTTATTTTGTTGATACGCTGCTCTTTACGCAAGCACACGAACAAACAAAACAATATTTAGAAAAAACAACAACAATTAAGGCCACTCTCGGGTTTTTGGGGTTCAGTTTGGGGCCAGACAATGTTTTTTTGGTTTTAAGAAACTTCCCGTGAAAATTATGAGCTAAATTACTAAATCGAATGGATGTATTACTATTAACTAAAGTCCTATTTCAAAGTGATAGCTCCATAAAGTTTGTAACATTGTGAGCCAATACAACACAATGCTTTAAAGCTATTTTTAGATGTTTTTACTCCTTTCCTCAAAATGTTCTTTTCTTGGTTTTAAAACCAAAAAACTTAAAAACCATTCAAGATAAAGACATGAAATTTCAAGGGTAAGTAGGCCTACACTATGCAATTCCAAATAAAATGACGCTAGTCTTCTTCAATTTTTGATGATTTTTTTTACTTTGCTATTTTGACTGGTTTTGTCATTCAAGTCTTCATATTTTTAATGAATTTTGTAATTTGCTATTTTGACTATTTTGTTATTCAAGTCTTCATATGCTAGCCCTCTAAATGTGATAAAATTATTAGTGTTTACAATTTCAAGAAAAGCTAGCATCATTCTCTTACGATTTGTGTGCAGATTACAAATATTTAATTAGTTCATAGATAGCATTGATGGTTTTTGAGTTTTAAGCTTTTGAAAATGGTCCTACAGATAGCTTGGTTTCACTCTAATACGCCATTTCTATGATTATGTAACTGGTAATGATTCCCAAAACTGATTATTTTTAATCCTTGAATGGAATACTTTGAGACAAGGAGAAAAAACAATTAAAAATCACTAAATTGTAGATTTTGGTTGTAAGAAGTAGAGTACAGTGTGGCCTCAAACGAACAAACGAAAAAGAAAGCAATTAAACAAACAAACAAAACTGCAATTAAATAAACAAGTAAGTAAGCAAAACAACAAATAAACAAAAAAAACCAAACAATCAAATTAACCAACAAACATGTATATATCTGTGTGGGTTTTTTCCATTCCCTTCAGCATCGTTGGCTGGTCTCGCCCCAGAACCCGGTGATGTCATCGTGAGTATCTTATCTGATCAGATTGAACTCTTAAGTCAATGGCCGGTCATTTCTGTTGGTGCCCGGTATTGCTCTGTTATTTAAAGTCATAACAAAAATCTTTGAAACTCCAGCAAATCCTTACTTGGATTTACTTGGATCCAGAGCTAGAATCATAGCAGGCGGCACATGTCCATAGCTGCTCATCTCTCCTTTCCAGCGTCCACCTCAGGGTCTTCCTGCTAATTGTCTCCATGAGGAGCTGGTTTGAGACAAATCCTTCTTATGAATAATAAAACAAAGAGTGTTTATTGCAGTCATTTAATCATATTTAATCAGTTTGGTGTATATTTTATGCAAAAAGGTTAACAGGAGCGGAGTTATAACTTATAGAGAAGTATGAAGTGCTGAAAAATTGTCTTGACAAAGCTGGCTAAGGTAGCCTACAAAGTATGCAAAGGTGGAATAACCTTCCGTATACCTAAGAGTTAATAATACTGATCATAATAATAAAAATGAAATTAATAACGCAGTAGTCTCCGCCTAAGATCCCACTGTGCCCCGCACGCACTTTTCTTTTATTGTGCTGAGTGTGTGGGAGTCTGTCTCCTCTTGGTTGTGAAGGCTCTCCTTGCATCTGGCGATCACCATTGGTGGGCCGAGCATGATTCGGCCATTGGGTGCTGCTTTGCCAGCAAGTTCATCAGCACGCTCATTTCCGTGCACCCCGGCGTGACCAGGGCAGAACACCTATTTGCAATGGAAGCTGTCCAGTGACTGTTGAGACACCCACTTCTGATTTTTTCTAGGGTGCTCATCGAATCTGTGACAAACAGGGCATGTTTATACGCTTCCATACTGATCCATTCCAGCGCCTCTGTTATTGCCTTGACCTCCATTACCATGCTCGATGTAGTGCACTCGTAGGCTCCAGACTGTTCTTTAATTATCTTCCCGTCAACTCGAGCACTGAACGCCCACCCAGATTTCTGGCCACGCCTCACTGATCCGTCGGTGAAGACGACAACATCACCTCACTGAATTTTCCTCAAGGATGGCCACAATTTCCGCATTAGTTGCATTTGCTGGCCACTCGCGACACTCTCGACCTAGCATAGCTATCACCTTCATGAAGTTGCTCATGTCTTTCTCCGGCCTCATCCAGTCACATCCTCTTCTTATGTCCTTGATTTCACAGCACATATAGAGAGTTCGCTCCTCTTGCACCATCCATGAAGGTCCTCTTTTCAATCTTTGGCGTACTTGGTGCCTTATTTTCGGATGTAGAGGGTGACGTTCGTCTGCTGTTACTCGAAGGTAGGCCTTGACTTGTGCTAGCTTGTGTCGGTGGGTTAACGTTGGCAGGTCCAGCAGATATCTCATCGCTGATGCTGCTGTGTCACGGGTGCATCCCAGAACAGTTCTCATTCCTTCATTTTGAACGACTTCGAGGCAATGTAGCTGGGTTTTGAATAGGGTGAGCATACCAAGGCCATAGTCCACTACAGACAGTACAACCGCTTGAAGCATGATCATAAGCGCGAGTTGGGGCATAGATGCAGCCATCACTCTCAGTGCAACAAGTCCTTTCCTTTCTCTGGTGATAATGTTCGTCACATGGTCTTTTGCCGAGAGAGTGCGGTCAAAGGTACTTCAATTTCTCTTGCCTTTCCAACTGCGTACTTTGTATTTTGACAGTAGGCATGATAGCCTTGACTGCCCTGTTGTTGAGACTGGTCTGATTCATCCTCAAGATCTACATACGGCTAAGATCCCGCAATTCAGATCATATTTTATGGAACAAAAAACACGGGCGGGCACAGTCGATCAACCAAAGGTGAAAAGTTGAGGTCATTGAACTGACCATCGGGTCACAGATCAGCCATACTAGTGAGTGTGATCTGATAAGCATTGTAAAACTGGATGGAACAGTTCTATATTTGCTCCAATCGGGATCACTCCGAGGTGTGATAAAAACACTGAGGTGTGAACTGATCGACGCGTTTGTTTTCACCAAACGTTGCTCTCGCATCTGAGCTCTCCACCTAAACTTACATCACTTGCTGGATGGGTAGTGGGTAGGGCCTACAAGTTTGCTCCAAGCGCAATCACATTGGACTGTGAACTCTTCCCTGACCATTGCAACAGTTGCCTCTACTCATGAATTTGCGAGACAGCCTAAATTTTAATTGGTGAGGTCACAACGTAATGGTGCATAATGACAAAGACAGGGGAACTCAGAGATGGAAAGCTATAAATTTTGGACAGGCAAAGGGGAAGGGTAACTGGATTAGCGTAGATCTTGAGACTCACGAAAAGATAATAAGGGAAAATGGCATGCCTCATGCCACTGTGATTGGCCATCAAGATTGACCACTCTTTGCTTGCCATAACTATGCATCATAAACCCACCCAGGGGGTCAGTTCATTTTAGAGTGAAGAGAGACCATTTTACCAGTTGTGGGCCTTAACATGGGTCACCATAGATTCTTCCCGTGGTGCATCGGCTAATATCCTGTTCACCTAAGATCCCGCATTTTCCTTGCTCCCAAGCTCTGGGATCTTAGGTGGAGACTACTGTACAATAATTCACAATGCTAACTGTGCCCCCCCCCCCCTCCTTCTCGCCAACTCTCTCCTTCTCCCCCTCTCTCTGTCCCAGATTTATGTCTAAAAACCAGTGACACGGTCTTTGTCTGGCTGTCTCCTAGATTATTTGTGTATTTTAGAAAAAAAAATTCTCCTTTTTTCCCCTTTCCCCCCCCCCCCCCCCCCCGCCAACCTTCACACACACTCAAACTTTTTTTGTCATATTATACATGTATATTTCAGTGCAACAAATCTCCCCCCTTCCCCCACTCTTCCCCTCACAGGTGAGTCTAAGCACTGATGATTCAGTCTTTGTCATATTATATTCTGTATTTTAACACAATAAATCTCCTCCCCCCCCCCCCCCCCCCACCTCTGTCTCTGACAGGTGAGTCTAGGCACCAGTGACACAGTGTTTGTCTGGCTGTCTCATCCCACACCAGGCCTGGAGGGACACGTCTTTCTCAACCCGATAGACAAACAGGATTACATGTCTTTGACCTGGTCAGTTTGTTGTTCTTGTGGCTGCTGCTGCTGCTGCTATTGCAATATATGTAAATTTTATCGAATTTATTTTTGTTTTTTGGCACTACATCTTTTATGTCCATTTAAAAACGTATTTCTGTGTGTATTTTATGGAAAAACATTGATTAAACGTACAAAAACTGTAAATTTTCAGTTTTCAAGGACTCTCACTCTCAAGCTATGGAAGTTACCGAACATTGACAGCCATTTTCTGAACCCGGTGACCCCCACCCCCTTCATTCACTAATATCTTAACTTCTATTCAAGATAAATATTTTCATTCAAAGCAAGGCAAATGAACAGGCTTTAAGATGATACCAATAACTCTATGTGCCCCAAAATTGACGAGTGCCTGATTCCACCGCGTTGTGAGACATATGCCTCTAGCCTGGTCAGTTCATCATGTCTGCCACACACCTATACTGCTGTTGTTGTTGTCATTGTAGTTATTGTTGTTGCTGTTGTTGTTGTTGTTATTGTTGCAATATATATATATATGACTATCCTGTCAGTTCATCACGTCTGCCACACCTTTGCTGCTGCTGCTATTGTTGTTGTTGCTGTTGTTGTTGTTATTGTGGGTGGTTGGCAGGTGCTCTGGTGTGGTTTGCTTTTTCTTTCCCATCAAATATCTATCGTCCTTATCTCCCCTCCTTCTTTTTTTAAGTTTGTTACTCTCTTGTAACACCTCTAATCTTCTGGCGCTCATATGACCTAATGCAGTTGCGAGCCCCGTAAAACCTCTACTAAAACAAACTGTTATTGTATTTTTGAAAATGAGTATTATAAATTGTAATGCTTTATACTATACCTCCACTGACACATTTTAGATGATTCAGGAGGCGGGCTACTTTGACCCTAGCCTACACACACACACACGCACACACAAAAGCATATATACACACACACGCATAAATACGCACACACACACACATATGTTCACGCACGTATGCGCGCACACGCGCACACACACACGCACCCACACACACATCTTCTCCAAATAAAATAAGTGGCGCTTAGGAAATGGTGTTCTGACAGTGACCTTGTGTTCTTTTCTTTGTTTGCATCAGTTTCAAGAACGGATCTTTGACACGAGAAAGGATCCGGGATGAGAAGGCTGGGGGGTCATGGGACACCTTCAGTGAAATGCTGAGGAAGACGCCATCTGGTAACCATGGCAACATTGGTCAGTCACAACTGCTGCTTTTGTTTTATTTTAACAGAAAGGGAATATGCGTGCGTGCGTATGTGCATGGGTGCGTGCATGCGTGTGTGTCATTTTGGGACTATTATAGGAAATATCTATTCTTGTAAAATATCAAGCAGTTGGGTTCTTACTCTTCTCATGCAAAAGATGTCAGTTTGATTCCTGCAAAGGGAAGTGGTTCAATGAGTATCTCGGTCTTTCTGCTGGGACGTTGTATCCATCTCAATCGGTGAGGCCCTGACAGCCACAGGTGTATATTCTAATTTGTGTAGCAAAACATTTTCCAAATTTGAAAAAAAAAAAAAAAAAAAATTGTTTGTTTTGGTAGGTCTTTTAGTTTTACAGAGCTCGCAACTGAGTGCACGTGACACTTTAAACATTTTTAGTTCAGGGGGAATTAATTTTGAATTTTGCGTGAGTGGTGGCCGAAATCTATTCTTATCGATTTTGGACCACCAAGGGATCTTTAATGTGTGGAACTTGCTCACGGGACTTCCAAGATTTTTCGCCCTCATCGGAAAATGCTTGGGGTTAGATCTTACCTACCCTTAGATCAGGGTGTTGCTGAAAGACAGCAGTAAGAAGGAACCCAGGAGCAGCAGTAGAAAGGCTGCAGAAAAAGTCAGGAACCCAGAGGAGAAGTCAAAGAGGGGGGGCGCAGAAAGTGGAAACGAAAGCAGACAACAGAAGATGCTGGTTAGAGAGCAGGAAAGGAGGTGAAAGGAGAAAATGTTCCCGTTGCTGTCAGGTTTTGAGCCCGGGACCTATTGAATGAGAGGTGAACACCGGAACCTCTTGACTACCAGAGCCCCCAAAGAAAATTACAAATTTTACTAATATTCCAAAAAAGAAATATATACTTATCGATTTTTAAAATACGACAAATAATTTTTTAAAAAAGATATTGAAAAAGAAAATGATCGTTTTTGACAAATGGTGTTATTTAAGTTTAAGTTATTATGTGGGTATGCTTCTGTTTGCCCAAAAGCAAACACAAATTTCCGCCATGTTTTCTCAGGGATCTATTTCGACGTGACAGAGATCCAACCATTTGCCGAAGGTTGTTTTCGATTTGACGACAAAGGGAACAAGGTGAGAGTGATACCCCATAATAAGTTAGATACACACGGATAATCTAGCACAACAATGGTACAGAGAAATCAGCGACCGACCATGTTGGATGTTTATGGCTCTATGGAATCATAACTTTAATTGCTCTTCCTGAAGAGTGCTAAATTAATGAATTCAAACAAAGAGACATAACTACGACAATTAGCGAGAGTGAACCAAAGACAGTTATTGTAACAGATATTACAGAGATATATTACAGTGAGAGGTGTATGCATTAAATTCAGTTGAATACAGTCGAAATTGTCAAAGACGGCCACCCATTGTCAGGAGAAAAGTGGCCATTTTAGGCAGGTAGACGTCTTACGCAGTGTGATTTTGATGTATAAAAATATGCAAGGGAGAAGAGGTGGGGCCGTTTGTTTAGGCGATTGCCTTATACAGTTGGCCGGTAGAGCAGGTTTGACTGTGGGTTTTTTTAGATCCCGTCTTCATGTTTTTGGGTGACATGTTAATGAGCCTTATTTATATCAGATGTACATTGACTTAACTTGATGGTTTGATTCTTGGAGATGTTATGGGTCAGAGGTTAAGAGTTAGGGGTTGGGGCTGGGGTTTGGAGATTAGGGTCAGGGGGGTAGGGGTCAATGTTAGAGGTTGGGGGGTAATGGTTAGAATTTGGGATAGGAGGGCTGGGGTAAGGGTTTGAGGTTTTTTTTTGTTGTTGTTGTTGTTTAGGGCTTGGGTTAGGGTTAGTGTTAGGGTCAGGGGGGTAGGTTTATGGGTAAGGTTATGGTTTGAGTTACGCTCGAGGTTAGGGGTGGGTGTTTTGGGTTAGGGTTAGGGTTAAGGGTTAGAGGTTTGGGATAGAGGTTAAGATTATGGGGTTAGGGTTAGTATGTTGGGGCCTTGGGTTAAGGGGGGGGGGGGGAGGGGGGGCTACACCTGCCTGAAGGCTATCTCGCTTATTACTGGACAGAATTTTACCACATTTCACACACATAACAAGCATAGTAAGGAGTCATAAAATCCGCAATCACATTTGCGAAAAAAGTTTTGTTTCCATGGATACAGCGGCCATATTGGATTTTGTTGACATGTCTTACGTAATGAATGCCGCGCTTATCGCTCATGGAAATTGATCGTTTTTTTGCATGCATGTTAACAAACATTAGCTAGATAAAAAATTTGTGTGTTGTTTTTTTCCTAAACGAATTAGAAAATTTGTAATGAATTTTTTCCTGAGGTAGCATTCAAGTTTGCAAAAAATCCGTGAAGATCCACACTCCAGACACCACCACCAAAAATCTATTTCATATATCAAAAATTCAACAGACACATTTTTTGTATTACTATTACATCTTCTCTTCATTCTGTGAAAATTTCATGAAGATTGAATGAAAAATGGTGGAGTTATTCAAAAAAGTATAGAGAAAAGTCGCGTTTTGAGAAAACGGCCGATAAAGAAGAATAAAATATTGACTTTATGAGGAAATGGCGGTGACAAACATGCCCGGTTTGGGAGAAAATTAGTTTTTTGGAGGGTTCTTATGCGGTGAAATAGTTGTAGGAGAGGCTGAGGAAGCTAAAAATGCCTACAACTCAAATTCCATAGTTTTGAGCCGAATCTTGACTTAGGGGGTGTAGCCCCCCCCCCCCCCCCCCTTAAAGGGATAGGTTTAGGGATAGGATCATTAGGTTTAGGGTTAGGGGTGTTGGATGCGGCTGGAGTTAGAGGTTAGAGTTTAAGGTTAAGGTTTTCAGAATATTGGTCTCTTTGATCCAGTGAAAAGAGGAGAAACTTAAACCAATCAAAAACTGTAGTTGTGCACTTGCAAGATTTTCCTGAAACTATATTTTCTCATTCACTCCTCTCCCCCCCCCC
>NW_004797559.1:703525-724327 GCF_000002075.1 Aplysia californica
CCCCCCTCCCTTATTCCCTTTCCCTCTCACCCCCACACCCTCCTTTATCCTCCTGCCCTTATCCATATATACTATGTATACAGGTAGAAAGTTTCCTCCCAGAAGTAGAGGTGCGTGCTGTGATAGAGAGTCAGTTTATGGCACGCAGGGTCTACGCTGAGGCTGTCGGACTACAGTTGGGTGAGGTCTTCTCTCCATCTCCCACCACCACCCCCTGTGTGTGTATGCCGGGAGTGGAAGGGTGATGGTAGGCGGTTTGGGGCGGGGGAAGGGGGATAACGCTATCTATATATTATTCTGGTGGGTTCAATCTTTTGGTCACTGTTAATGTTAAGAAGTTATTTTGAGCTGAACAGTTTATGAAATTGTAGGTTTTGATAACGTTGAATCATAAAATACTCCAGAATTGAGCCATTGCTTATTATTATTATTATTATCAATTATATTGCAGTAACGTCCATGAATCTCGAACATAAAAATCACGAATTCTCGGGTATCTCGAACATAATGCTCGGTCCCATTTAAGTTCCTACGTTTTCTTTGTGTTGACTTCATGGAATTCCCGAACACGCAACACTCGAATCTCGAAAAAATCCACTTCGCATTCTCAACTAAAGACCTAGCTTGTTGTTGTTGTTAGCGATCCAGTAGCATCTGAGCGTTAACTCTTCTGCATGATACCATTCGGTAATAGCTGCATGTCTGTTCTAATTGTTGTCTTGAGGAGTAGAGGCAATTAGATTGTGGGGTAGCAAGACCTGGGCTTTACCGCCTCTCTGGCTGCGGGTAGGTATTTCTTTGTTATTGTTACAGCCAAAAGGTGGTCCTTGTGTCACCACGAGAGGCTGGAGGAAGGGGGGACAGGGAAGGGGGAGTTGGGGAATGATGCTGACGGCATTGCATGACTGGCTCTCCATGCCTGCAATAATGCTGTTGGAACCGCACAGTGCGGATGGCAAGAGTAGTAACTTTCTGTAAGCCAATGAAATGAGTGGAAGGGAATGACGTCTGACTCAGTATGAGTCGGCTGTGCACACATGAGATTTTCTGCTTTCCACTTTCATTCATCTTCTTTCTTTCTCACCGTCAACACGTTCATCAAGGGAGCTAACCATGTTAGTTGTTTTAATGTCCTTTTTTACCTTGCTTGATTTTCTCTATTTTTTAAAGACTTTTTTTGTTTGGGGCTTTCCTGAACAAGACGAATTAAGGAAATCTCGAACACTATTTCCAATCCCAGACGAATTTGAGTTACACGTGTTTGACTGTATTATTATTGTTGTGTGTTTGGAATATTTCTGAGCGTTGTTACAACATTTGACCACTTGTTGATCACATATGGTTGTATGAGATGTATCAACATTTAGGTTATATATACGTGCGGAAGATAAGAGGTGTTACTGGAGAGTAACGTACACATAGAAAGAAAGAGGAGAAATAAAGAATTGCAATAAAAATGTGGGATAAGAAAGAAGGCGCATACCACACCAGAGCACCGGCCAACCACCAACATCTGTTCAGTTGATGATCACATATGGTTGTATGTATTGGGGTGCTCCATTAGCTCTATTGGTGTCATGCTGGACTGTGGAGTGGACAGCCGTGGTTCGAATCCCAGACTGGACATCCTGAACTCAGTTCGCTTTTTGGAGTTGTCAAGGCTCTCAACCCATTTGGCTCTGTCCTATTAGAGACGGTCGTTCAATTTGGAGGTGCTGCCTCTTAATAGTGTTGATAGGAGCGTTAAAGCCGTACACTTGCGCACTTTTCTGTATAGCCTACATATTGTATTGTTCCAACTTCTGTTGTTATTTCCCTCAGGCCCCAAGACCCGCGTGATTGCTACTGGTGGTGCGTCTCAGAACCAGGCCATTTTACAGGTAAAGAACTCGTCAGTGCTGATTTAGTTGATGGTCTACTGAAAGTCCTGCCTGAATGACCACGAGTACTGCGATATGACACGTCTAGTGTAGTTTAAATCCTGCCTGACTGACCAGTCTACTGTGATATGACACGTCTAGTGAAATAAAGTAGTCTCCGCCTAAACGAACGGTGCTCGGGAGGGCTCCTTAGCGTGTGTTTATACAGAGCGTGCGTTTACATGAACCTTTGCAAAGGGAGGAAGGGACGCAGTCATCTCATTGCCTTGGTATTCTAGTGACCTCCCTTTGGGGTGGGGGTCACTTTGAGCTGATAATGTAACGACGTGTGACTGTTTTCTGAAGGATTCCCCGACTACGGTTAATAATACAAAGGCGTTGAATGGGCGGAGAAAGGGAAAAGGGGGGGGGGGGTGCAGAAAGACCGACTCAATGTTATGAAATGCACCATAAAATTATGTCGGGAACAGATAGCCTTAGAGGAAATTGTTGGTGATAGCCATAGAGACGACGGCCCGGCCACGTGGCTTTCCAAGCGACCACCCCCAACTGTGAAATCATAGACGACATCAGAATCATAGATCTCTACATTCAGAGAAACATTTCTCTTGTCATTCGTTGAACAAGTACATTACATAAGTTCTTCGAGTCCAGTTGATTAGGCTTACTCTACTAATCTTTAATCCTATAGAGACCTATCTAGTGTTTTTTAGCATTCCCACCTTTTGCACATCATAGGCCTAGGTCTAACTAAACATTACATGCAGTCACCCAAACCCCAGTCAGAAACCTTTTAAAGATGCATTTCCAGTGACCAATCAAAAAACATTTCAGTCCCCCAACCCTCCCAAATTTCACCGATCTGTCCTAGACCTATGTGTCTGCGGACAGTTGGGTGTGAAAGTGCTGTACATCACTCTCTTTGTTCGACGTGAGGGGCAGTCTCACCAAATTTCCGGCTTTCTAGGCTTGTCTTATGCAAGCTGTGCAGATTGTAGAGAAAATTTTCCTTTTTCAAGCTTTACCTGTCGGCGTGTTTCGCGGATCGGAGCGTGCATTTAGAGGCAGTGACCGTGCATTTGTACGTCTACATTATATAGTAATAAACCCATCAGATGCCGAAAGCATGCGTTTGAGCGGAGTGTGATTTTTGTATGACGTGTGTTCAGGTGGAGACTACTGTATAAGTCCTGCCTGACTGACCAGTCAACTGCAATATGACACGTGTATTGCAGTATAAGTCCTGCCTAATAGGCTATGGTAACGACAGTGCGGGGGGCATTTAGTTAAAGGTGATGGCGTTAACAAAATTGCAGTGTATGTGTGGGTGGATTGTTTATTTTGCAGTGTCATTTAGATCAAACTATTTTGTGGTGGTATAGATTATTATTGACACGTAAATTGCGACAGCATTTCATCCCCCCACCCTCTTGTTTCACTCTTTGTGAGCATGTCAAACTTTTTAGATAGGCAACTGCACCCTCACCCCTCCGGTAGTTTAATTACCTACCAAGGACATCCTCTAAAAACCCGTTAATCCTGTGTAAAATATCCGTTACACCCTAACCCCCTCATATTATATAACCTACCAGTGACACCCTCTAAGCACTGGCTAATCCTTGTAAAATGTCCTTCTCCTGCCCTCCCTCCCTCCCTCTGGCACTCTGTCCCTTCCTCCCACCCTTCCTCCCACCCTTCCTCCCACCCTTCCTTATACCCTCCTCCCTCCCCACCCCCTAACCCTTCCCTCCGTGCCCCTCTCCTCACACCCTCCCTCTCATCCATCTCTTCCCCCGCTCCTCCTCCTCAGGTTTTATCGGACGTATTCAACAGTCCTGTGTACATCAAAGACGTGCCTAATTCTGCCTGCCTTGGGAATGCCGCCAGAGCCAAACATAGTAAGTCTGTCTGGTTTTGTGTGTGTGTGTGTGTGTGTGTGTGTGTGTGTGTGTGTGTGTGTCTCTTACAGGAGCCAAAGACCCCCTCCCCCCCCCAGCCCCCTTCGTGGCTTAAGATTATATTTGAACATCACCTTAGAGAGTAACATACAAAGAAAAGGAGAAGAGATATTAGGACGACAGGTGTTTGATATGAAAGAAAGAGCAATCCATATATAGAACACTCGCCACCCCCCACCCCCCCCCCACTTACATTGTCTTTGTTTTTGTATTTTCCAGCATTATTAGGTCCTAATGTGCCTTTCTCTTCGGTGGTGGAGGGCATGCAGGCACCTCAACTTGTGGCTTCACCGCAGGGAGATTCTGAGGTGAGGATGGACAAATAGACAGACAGATGGAGAGATGGACCGACAGACAGACAGATGGAGGGATGGACTGACAGACAGACAGACAGACGGAGGGATGGACCGACAGACAGACAGATGGAGGGATGGACAGACAGACAGACAGACAGATGGAGGGATGGACTGACAGACAGACAGACAGACAGATGGAGGGATGGACTGACAGACAGACAAACAGATGGAGGGATGGACGGACAGACAGACAGACAGATGGAGGGATGGACCGACAGACAGACAGGCAGATGGATGGATGGACAAACAGACACACAGTCACACACCAGACAGACACATACCTGAGTTGTGGCTCGTGGGGGGGGGGGGGGGGAGACGGCAGAGATAATAATAATAATAATAGATAGCATTTGTATAGCGCATATCCCCGCTCAACAGCAGGCTCTATGCGCTTTTACCCCAGCAGACCATAGAACACTCTGAAACATTCTCAGCTTCCCGGGAAGCATACAGTGCAAGCAGCTGATTAAGCGCCTAAACACAAACAAACTGACAAGATCTTTCACTGTCTATAGCCGGGTACCCATTCCCACCTGGGTGAAGTGAGGAAAATTCGTGTAAAGTGCCTTTCCCAAGGACACAACGTCGGGTCCCTGACGGGATTCGAACCCACGACCTTACGGTTGCGAGTCCGAGAGCCTAACCATTAGGCCACCGACACCACACTGAAGTGTTGAGGTGTGGATGTACAGATAGACAGTAGACAGTGACAGAAAGATGGATGGACGACTTGAACCGACTTTTAATTTGACACCTCCTATTCCTATTGTCTAAATGTGATGTGTCACTCATTTTGTTGTGTTCCTTTTGATTTGTCTTATATCTGTATCGCTGTCATTTATCATGAATACTGCCATTCTTTTTTACTTCCGCGATTTTTGTTTTGTTTTTTTGGATGGTAAATATGCCTGTTGTGTTCTGTCTATTATTAAATGATTGTACAGCATTCAGATCTTGTTTACCAGCATCTGTGGTGTAACGTTTAGGTGCTTGGCTGTCAAAGAACGCAGGAGACCTGAGTTCAATTCTGGAGTGGGGAGAAAATTTTTGTCAAGCACCTTTGTCTTTCTGCTGGGATGTTGTATCCCTCTAAGCCCGGGTTGGTTCTGAGGCAGGATGGGAATCTGCCTACTAAATGATCTAAATTGTGTTGATGGAGGGGGTGAGACACGTAAAAACACCAATATTATAAATAATAAAAATTCAGAGCTCGTTTCCTAATGGAATGGAGCATATATTATTCTATCTTTCAATTCATAGTACTCTCATTTTAATGTTCAAAAAGTGATGTGATAATATGGTAGCAATTGTGCTGTGTTAGTATGAATGTCTGCTTATGTGTTGTTAGCGTTTATCTAAAGAGCAGATGTACATATTCATTCACTTGCGTTTTTTGTTGCGATAAAGGTTTTGTAAAGCACTAGAGCTGTATTATGCAGGAGTGGGTGCTAAAGAAATTATCTGCATTATTATTACAGTCCGTGCCGGCTTTAAGCACGCCGGCATAAAGCACGTTTCGGACTCAAGCACGCTAAACGGCTCTTACCGAATTTTTGCTATATAAATTACACGCCTTTAAGCACGGAAACGTCGGCTTCAGGCACGCTTCATTTACAAGACGGTCAATACTTTCATGATGACCCATCGAAGTTCGAGCACAGTCTACACCGCAGCAGTGGGGTGTGTTAAGAGAGACAAAAAGAACGCAAGTGATGGAGACACACACTCACACGGGTGGAGAGGAAGGCAGAGAGATGTACACAGCCACGCACAAAGACATAAGATCTAGCCTAGGGCAAAGCTACACACAGACCAAAAAAAAAATACAAAGAGAGTCGGGGAGACGAGAAAAGGAGGCTGGCTGCGATTTCACCTTTGACCCTCGCGAGGTGGGATGAAGGCGGTGGTATGAATGTGGCACAGCGGGCAGTGGTACGCACAGGCAGTGTGTAGGCCTTGTGTTCTGTATCATGACTGGCCGTGTAAATTAAATTTTCATTTCCCATTTTCCCTTTCGACCACAAAACAAAACAAAAACAAACAAGCAAACAAAAACTACCATGGAAGGTAAAAAAACAGTGCACACTTTTGCGGGACCGCTATAGGCCTACTTACAAACAAAGGGAAATAGCACGCGAAAATTTTCTACCTGAAAATCTCTGCATTATGTCTACTTCGCACTCAGGCACGCTTCAGCATTAAGCATGTTTAAGCTTTCTCCCGATGACCGTGCTTAAAGCCGGCATGTACTGTATTATTAGTATTATAATATAAATGCTATTTATTAATAATTATCATTAATTATTATTACAGTGGAGTCCACTTATAACGAGTCTTGAAATAACCGAAAAGTCTGTTATAAAGACACTATTCTAAAACCCCATTTTTTCTCTTCTTTATCTTTGTAAATAAAATACTGCTATAATGCAATCAGACACACATGTGAGTCGGTTATAGTGGAATATTTCTGCTGCTGTGCACACCGTATAGGTCAATCATAATACAGTGGAACTCAGATTCAACGAGGTCGCCGGACCTGACCTAAAATCTTGTTGAATCCGAGTGTTCGTTATAGAAAACACGAGGTTTTGTGTAGATATTTACAGGCACAGAGCAAGTAATGAATAAAGAGAAGTCACAAGTAGTGCCTGAAATGCCTGCATATTATGAGCTGTGTAAAAAAAAAACAACGATTCG
Source organism: Aplysia californica (assembly GCF_000002075.1). Taxonomy (NCBI): domain Eukaryota; kingdom Metazoa; phylum Mollusca; class Gastropoda; order Aplysiida; family Aplysiidae; genus Aplysia; species Aplysia californica. The sequence continues at coordinate 710,417 of NW_004797559.1, forward strand.
TTCAAATGCACACGCCTGTGTCATCTCGATTGTTTACCACAAAGTTGTGTTGCTGTGTAGAGCCAAACATACGGCAACTTTTGATTCCATAGACAAGCGCACAATTCATTACGTAGATCTACGTCAAGACTAGCTTATCATTGTAATAATGATCAGTTGCCGAGGAGAAAAAAAGACTGAGACGCGTTTGTATCTGCGACGTTCAACGACCGGACCGCTAGAGCCCCCCCCTCCCCGACACGCACACACAGTCACACGTGTGCAAGCCGCCCATCCGACCCCGACACACGTCAGAGTAGACACGTGCGCATGCCAACAACGCATGTGTTGGTATGAAAAAAGGCCGCTGATTGGTCGCATGCAATCGGCAAAGTGAATAGGCCTAATGGTTCACAATGAAGAAGCAATGGATGGTTTCTGGGAACAGATAAAGTTTGTTCTGGGAGAAAAATGAGCGAAGCCACGTCTGCGGGGGCTGTTCACCCTGGAAGCGACCTCGTTGAATCCGAGCTCACTGATTTAAGGGCTCGTTGAATCCGGGTTATTTTTTATTGATTTTAAAGAAGAAAAAAAAGGGGAATCTATCTCATTTCGTTGAATCCGAGTCCTCGTTGAATCTGAGCTCGTTTAATCCGAGTTCCACTGTATAAAACCTCGCCAGTTGAGAAACTTGTTTGTGAACTAGCAAAACAAAGAATGGGAGAGCCCACGTGTGTCTATAATGAAGGCCGGAGCGAATGAGCAGGGAGGATCTGGCCTGTGCAGACAAGCAGAACGCATCACGTGATAAGCCAGCCTAGTCTAGATTAATATTATCTAGGCCTACTATGCCTCTCTTTTCTCCGATGCGGGGATGGAGAGGTCACCGTGCTGTGATGGATGGAGCGAATGTGTGACGTGCGCAAGCAGACGGAATGCACCACAGGGTGTGGTGGGGTGGGGAACAATACAGCTGGCGAGTTAACCTAGAGCCTTTTTTTTTCTGATCGTCCACGCCGAGCTGTAAACATCACTAGCACTAGAGAAAGAAACCAAGAGGTTATGTTGAAACGAAATCATTGTCAGGGGAGATAAAAAAAAAAAATAAATAAACAGAACAGCAAACTAATAGAATAGGCCTACTTTGCCATTTCCATTGAATTTATTACTGGATCCCTTAAAATGAGAATCCTACTATAACGGACATTTCACACCCGTCCCCCCCCTCTCGTTATAACAGGATTCCACTGTATTATTATTACAGTTATTATTATTATTATCATTATTATTATATAAACGCCCTGTATTATTGTAATATTATTCTATTTTTATTTTCCTCTTTTGTAGGGGTATACCCGTCTTGTGAAAAGATACCAAGAACTGGAGAAAATGGTGGCCGGGAGCCAGTGAGAAAAAAAAAAGGACACTGTTGGTGAACACTTTGAGTATTGTGTTTCTTATAAATTGATATCGTTACCAGAATTCCACTCTCCATTGTTGCTTTGTTGATGGAATGGTTTTGAGAAAGTCGCTTTCATGAAGGAGCTTTGATTAATAAATGGTTGAGATAGAATTGTTTTGACGAAGACTTTGCTTACTTAATGTGTATGTTTTTACAACCAGAAATTGTATCAATTGTTTATTTTAATACTGCCACAAGCTTTACAAATCAAAATGTTTTTGAGAAATTGTCTTTCTGGACCAGATTATTTGTGGGTGTTATCAGTTCAGTCTGTCTATGTCAGTGCTTCTCAAACTTTTTACAGCCAGTGCCTGGAGAGTGCAGCGGTTTGGTACTTTTGCTGTTACATACAGGAGACTCGAGTTCGATTCCCAAGTGGGAAGAAAATTTTAGTGAGTATTTCAGCATCTGGGTCTTTCTGCTGGGATGTTGTATCCCTCTCAGTCTGGGTTGGCCCTGACAGTAGGTAGGGTTGGAGGCCTGTCTCCTAAATGATCTAAATTTTGTCGATGGGGGCGTTAAAAACACTTACATTAAAAAATGTTGTTAAAAAGAAAGTATAATGGTACAGGTGTTTCTTCTAGTCCAGGAATACAATCTAATTTGTTTTTTTTCTTGATGTTTGAATTACGATGGTGCTCTTATTTGTGATTGACTATCCAAAGTTTATTTACAATTTTGCAATTCCAGTCATGTTTACAGATTTCTGCTTTATTGTTGACTTCCTGCTTGTTCACATACATGGTACATCGGACTGAAGTTCAAGGGATATTACTCTTACTGCAGGCTGGCCAACTTTTCCAAATTCCAGTTTGGACACCCACCGTTATAAATTTTATAACATCCGATTACAAGCACGGCAACAAAACAAAATTATATGGAGTGGAACTGGTTTTGATGCTCTGTATGCTTCCCAAGATGTTGAGTTTGTTTCAGAATGCTTTCAGGTCTGCTGGGATTAATATACCGGTAGTTGTAAAGCACGTAAGGCTTGGTGTTGAGGGGGAATTTGCGCTAATACTAATGATGTTTATTATTAGTGTCGAAGTGCTGATTCTGGGACAGTACCCGAAAATTTCGGACTATTGGCAAGCCTGTTACTGTTACTGCTGTGTCGCTTTGTCACTTGGCGATTTTGAAAACGCCCCTTGAGATCTGTTGGTGATAGTGAAAAATTGTTTTGCAGTTTTTATCCATGATGTTTATATTGTGTACCAGTACTTAATAAAGTCGTTTTAATTCATATATTGTTTGCAAACTGTTCGAATATGCTAAGCGCAGACTGCACAATTTTCACGAGAGAGAAAAACTAGTTTCATACTTTTAACAAAATTTGTATCTGTATTGGGCATTTTTTCTTTTTTCTTTCTTTTTCAAACAATGAGAATTTGAATTACGACAAAATATTTATTGAGCACATGCAACCGATACCACAGATTAAAAAATGGAATTTAAAATTTTCGCTTTGTTGGGCTTAGTATTATTATTACATCTCTGAACTGCTGGCCGACAATATGTAATTGATTTTAATTATTCAAGTGCATTAGTATTTACTTTACTTTATTCAATGCATTTATTATTTCGTTCCTTGAGGAGCCCGGTACATACATATACTAGTATTTTTTCTCAGAAAGCAACATTTTTCAGGAGAGAAAAGGAAACTTTCATTTTTTGAGTGATTGTACCTACTGTATGCACATGTATCATATCTTATTATTATAATATTAATATTATTTCCCAAGTTTACAATAAAGTTCCTACAGCATTCCCATGGTGCAAACTTATACACCACATACCAGATAGAACTTCTGTGTTTCTTCCTCTGTTGTTATTTTGTGTTTAAAATTTTTGTAAGCGTTTTTACGGCACTTGCAACACAATTAGGTCATAGGCCTATTAGTGCAGAAGATCAGAGGTGTTACAAGAGAGTAACAAATAAAAAAATAAAGGAGGAGAGATAAAGACGATAGGAAAGAAGGAGCAAACCACACCAGAGGACTCGCCAACAATCTGACTATTATTGTCGATGTGCTTCTCTTTACTCACCAATTTCTGTGGTGCAGTGATCAGTTGCTTTGTTGTTGCGTTGAGGAGACCCCAGTTCTATTCCCGAGTGAAGAGAAGTTTTTATTGAGTATCTTGGTCGTTCTGCTGAGATGATGTAGGCCTATCCCTCTTCTCTAAGTCTGCCTCCTGTACGATCTAAATTGTGTCGATGGGGGTGTAAAAACACCTACATTAGGAAAAAAAAAACGTTTTCTCCTACACTAAACTTGAATCTCAGGATTTATTGGAACAATCAGCCCTCTCCTTGTAGTAGCCTATAGGGCGGTTGGAGGATGCTGCTGGTAGGTCCTCATTTCTCAATTCTCCCTGGTTTTCTCAATCTATCTGTCTGGCTTTTCCCCTGCACTAAATGATGGTTGCTGTATCGATGTTCTTCTCAAACACATACTCTGACTGACTGACTTCTTCAACCCTGTCTGTCTGGGTCAACTTGGGCAGAGAGAGATACAGTATCCCTTTTAGTTGTAGTAAAACTTTTATGGCACTAGCAACACAATATAAAGGTCATATTAGTATAAGTGCTAAAGATTAAAGGTGTTACTAGAGAGTAACATACAAAGAAAAGGTAGAGGAGAGATAAGGACACACAGATGATTGATAGGAAAGAAGGAGCAAACCACATCAGAGCAGTCATTCACCAACTACCCACACACACAAACACAAAAATACAGCATCCTTGCACAAAGATGGAGACCCCTACTAAGACCACCCCTCTCTTCCTAAATCACCTAAATTGTGCTGCTGACTGAGTAAACCGTGATTAGAATGTGTATATGGAGATGTGTAAATTTTCACCAAAAAAGAGGACGAAGATGATCATGAACTTTATTTACAAAAAACATTTTATTTGATGTTGAATGATACAGTAGATCATGCACTTGTGGGAAAGAAACTATTGGTACAAAAATTGTACTTTTAAGTTCAACAATACCAAAAAAAAAGTAAATAAACTAGTACAAAGAAGCACCTACATGAACCACATCGCCTGCTACAAGCTACATACAGTATACAGTGGTAGAATCCACATTAATAGTCGGAACAGAGCAACATTTGCCAAAGTTTTACCTGGTCTGTTTCAACCAGCATCAACAAAGAATAAGGCGAAGGTGAAACCGGCTACAAAAAATATCTTTAAATCCTCAACATTTCAGTCCTCATGAAATGTGCATGAGGGGACAACACATTTAATGATCATATTGTTTAATGATTATTTTCATATAAAACACAGTTTGGCATAGAAAAAGAAATTAAAGAACACAAAAATGCAGGGCTGCCTACTTCAAATTTCCTATTTCAGGAATATTCGGGGTCAATATCAGGTATTTTGGCAAAAAATCAGGTGCAAAGACAAAGGAGGGGGAAGACAGAGAAGAAAAGTGAGTGAGGGAGACAGAGACAGAGTTCATATATGATATAGTCTGTGCAACTACTGGTGTTAAAGATTTCCACAGAATCTCAGTCTACAAGACTCTCCCAGGAATCTGTCATATTCTGCACCAGTCTCTTCACATCTCTGAGGAGAAATAGAAATGTCTACTCAGTAATAACACTCATTTTCTATTTTTAAAATTTGTTATTGGTTATAGATCTATAACTCAGACATCCAAGACAACAAAAAAAAAAAAGTAGACTTATCAATAGCATTATGTACTAGAGCTATGCCAATTCGACTTTACTATTCGACATTTATGATTTTTGCACTATTCACAAGTATTCAAAGCATGGCAGAGTCATTCGAATGTCGTGTGATTTTAAAAAATGATAATGGATTTCCGTCTCATTTTTCTCAAACTCAAACGTAGAAAAATTGGAGCACATTATAGCTTAAATCATTAAGTTAAATATACAAAAATACTCTTTATTTGATGGTTACGAAACAAAGTGATAAGAAGATCCTACAAGAGTTATAAAACAATCCTTTAGAGAATATCTTTTACTATTCAATATTCACTCGTCACTCTATGGACAGCTCAAGCAAGGGCACATGACTCTTGAAGCGCAGCTAATGTTTTTTTCATGAAGCAGTGCTTCCACCAGCCGAAGCTGAAAAGTAAGGAAAATTCAGCCGGGGGTCTGGGGGCCGCATAGGCCCCCAGCAGGGTCCTGGGACAGCGTCCCGTTGGGGATTCAATGGGCGAAACCCCCAAAGAAATTGAAATTTAGTGCTTTTAGAGGGTTGAAAATGGCATTTGGGAGCCTGTTTGATGAGGTTACCAATAACCCATACTACTTATTTTTTCACCAAGATTTTGTCTTGTTTGAATTCTTCACACATATTTTTCCATTGACGGCAATGTTTACAAGCAGGTTCCCCTTCCATTGCTACTATAATTCAATTAATTTGTCATTGCACCATTGATAGAAGGCAAACCTGGGAATAATTAATAGATATATATATATATATACCTTCACAATACAGTTACCCAGCGTATACCCTAATTTTCCTCAATTTTCACGTCTGAATGTCGCATGTCACAACCTCGGAACACCACTTTGAATTATTCTTGATTTTAGTAGTTTAAGCACAAATTTCTTTCATCGCGGCCCTTATCACATTCCCGTGCCGCAGAATCTTCGCACTGATAATTTCTCTAGATCTAGACAATAAATTTACGAAAAAGTTTCTTTCTGACTGTAATTTTCTAAGATCACAAGTCAATTTACTTGATCAATGCGCAGATTTTCCAGCCGCGGCAACAATCCGAAGATAGACAGACAGAATGAGGAGGGAATGATAGAAAGGAAGACAGTGGCACAAAAAGTTCGCCAGGTTTTGATCAATCTGCAGGTAAAAAATGTACTGCCGACCAACTCGCAATGAATGCATGGGGCATAGCAGCTTAATGGCCAATGGCAGGAAATGTGCAGTCTGGCAGGTTTCTACACCGTAACAAACTATTGCCGAGAGAATTACCGTAAATATCTGTAACTTATACTATACAGGATGATACGAAGGTGAGTACGGGTCTTTTGCTACGGAATTTCGGTAGTCCTACGCTGTAGCAGATTTTTACAGAGGGAGTTGATAATGATGGAGGAACTAGTACTAGTACGGATTTCCGTAAAAATACGAAAGAGTGGAAGCGCTGATGAAGTTAGCTGCCGAAATGAGGTCCCCTAACCCTACTCGAAATTCAAAGCCCTATGAACGGTGACATGATGTCAACACGATGCACTGTCTGCTACAACCACACGCGTGCGCTCAGTGACTGGCGTTGAACAGTGCAAGTCAGATCTGGACTATCACAATATAAGAAAATACGATTCGACGGGGCTTCGAATTGCGGAAGTCAGATCTGGGATTACGTTATATAAGAAAAAACTATTCGACAGCGCTGTGAACACCGAAAGTTAGATCTTAGCTTATCACATATATAAGAAAATATGATTCGACTGTGCTTCGAATTGCGGAAGTTAGATATGGGCTTAGCTTTCATAAGAAAAACCATTCGACGGCGCTGTGAATAGCGGAAGTTAGATCTGGGCTTATTACATATAAGAAAAAACCATTTGACGGCGCAGTGTATAGCTAGCGAATGTAGAGTAGCGGCACTTACATCTGGGTTTATGCTTATCATAATATATAAGAAAAAAACTTTCCAAGGAGGTATTCGAATGTCACAAAAAGTGAGCTCACGCTTCGAAGCTTCGATGATTTTTTGTTTTTTCAAAATCGCACAGCACTATTGTGTATTAAAAAGCTACATTATCTTTACACATGTATAGTTTACGGAGTGGCTAGCCGCCCGATCTCGGACGAGTCGCCTGGCGCTACTGGCCCGTGGGGATTTCTGAACGAAGGGAAACAAATCTGGCAGACTTGCAAGGGCATGATGTGAAACTTGAGTTCGAGAACGGCTCAAAAGAAGGAAAATATTTCTGAAAAATTCGTCTTTTAAGTTAAATAAAATTTGCGGCCGTTTGAGGAAAGTAGCGGAATTTGTGGCCGCGAATAACCACGATGACAGACTTACATGACCTTATTGTGTTGCAAGTACTGTAAAACTCTTTCTGAAAGTAAACTAAAAGATCCTGCGGGTTTTCCTACCTAAACACATCCTCATCCATGCCGTTGGCTGTGACCTGTGACAACAGCTGACAAATTGACCGCTCCAATGACCGGGGTACAAACTGTCCACCATCTGGCACAGGGAGGGGGGGGGGGGGGCGGGGGGAGGGGGCAAGAAAAACAACACAAATATTAACAACCAAATTATTAACTTGAGTATATGAAAGGCTATAGAAACTATCATATTTGCATGCAGTCAATTTTGTCATCCAATTTTTGAACATGACAAAGTACCCAACTCTGCTCCCATTTATTAAGGGGGGGCGGGCGCGGCAGCTGAAGGCTAGCTCTCTTATCAGTGGATCAAATGTTACCAAATTTCACACATATAACAAGCATAGTAAGGAATCGTAAAATCCGAAATAAAAAATTTGAGAAAAACCTTTTGTTTCCATGGATACGGCGCCCATATTGGATTTTGTTGACATGTCTTGACGTAATTTAATACCCCACTTATTTTTCATTGTTTTTTCTGAATGCATCTTGGCAAACAGATCTACAAATCTGTGTGATTAATTTTTCCTAAACGTACTAGAAAATTTGTAATGAACTTTTTCCTGAGGTAATATTCATGTTTGAAAAAAATCCGTTAAAATCCACACTCAAAACACCACCAACAAAAAAACTACTCCATATATCAAAAATTAATCATATCAATTTTTAGTATTACATCTTTTCTTCATTCTGTGGAAATTTCATGAAGATTGGATAACAAATGGTGGAGTTATTCATAGATGAAAACGGACGATAAAGAAAAATAAAAGATTGACTTAATAAGGATGTGTTGGAGACAAACATGCCCGATACAGGAAGAAATAAGGCTTTAGCGGATTCTTATACGGTGAAATAGTTGTAAGAGAGGCTGAAGAAGCTGAAAATGCCTACAACTTAAAAATCCATAGTTTTGAGCTGAATCGGGACTTTCAGGGTGTCTCCCCCCCCCCCCCCCCCCCCCCCCACCTTAATCTATTTCATTTGTGCCAAAACTGAGAAGAAATGAACACTCCATGAAATAATGTACAGCTTGATAAATGATAAAATGGATTGGATGGGGTTCAAAATTTTTCTAATGACTGTCTAAAAACACCAGTGATACAGTGAGCCAGCTGAATTGGCGTGCGTGCTATTTACCAAGAGTAGATCTCTAAGTGTCAACAGTCGATTAAATTGGCTGTACATTTCATATTTGGTGCTACTGCCAATTAAATCAACTGTTAGTTGAGTTACTTTTCAGTTCGTTTATCCAGGGGGTGGGGGTGGGGGGGGTTGTCTTGCCAAACAATGCAACCCCCTTCACAAGCGGGCGCTATTTCCTCTTTACATTCTACTTTTTGAAAATGTAGATATATTGTGTTTATGACGGCCTTTATTTGCTTGGTTTGCCAGTGTGGGTTTGAACCCCGTTAGGCGCCAGACATTTGTGTCCTTGGGAAAGGCACTTGACACAAATTTTCCACATTTCAAAAGTGGGAATGGGTACCCAGCTAAACACAGCGAAAGATCTTGTCAAGTTTGTCATCTAAGTTTAGATGCTTAATCAGCTGAAGTTACACTGTATGCTTTTCAGAAAGCCGAGAATATTTCAGAGTGTTCTAAGGTCTGCTGGGGTTATAGTATAGATTGTAAAGTATATAGAGCTTGCTGTTTAGAGGGGATTATATTATGCACTATATTAGCCTGTGCTGGAGAACTCACAGACAGACACAAACACACCACCCTTTCTCCACCAATGTCCGATTTCTCTGGAGAACTCACAAGACTTGAAGGTAGAGACAAGCAACATGACAGCATGCAGACAAACATACACAAACATCGCCCACCCACCTCCACATACACACAAACAGACCAGACACACATAAAAAAAGTACTCACAAGACTAGAAGGTGCAAATGAGGAAACTGGAATGTGACGGCCGGCAGACAAACATACACACAGACACCATCTATCACCAACTCCCAAGACTTGAAGGTAGAGATGAGGAATGTGACGGCCAGCAGACAAACGTACACACAAACAGACACACACACACACCACCCATCCCCAACTCACAAGACTTGAAGGTACAGACGAGGAACGTCATGGCGTGCAGAGAGTGAATGTCACACCTCTCAGTCTCACTGGTCAGTCTTCTCTCTACCTCTTCCAGGAACGTTCTAGAAAAAGGGTGGAAAAACAACACCAGGTTAATTAATCCTATCCGTAGCCCTGGGGTCACTGTGTACCCCCCGGGGTTGTATTCTTCACATTTTAGAATACCTCTAGAGCGAAGATCTCTTTGAAACTTTCAGTATTTCTCAAAAAATCATTTCGACAGACTGCTATGCAAAGCGTACGGATTGGATTAAAGAGTAAATTTCCTCTTTGGAAAGTGGTGTCACAGAGTTCTCCATGTCGTATAGACACGAGAGTAAAACACGACGTACTGATACGGTAAAGGAATGCCAGATTAATTTATTCTGTGATAATTATGGAATGTTCTAGAGCTGGAACACCCCCCCACCCCCCATCAAATTAAATGTTCAAGAATAGGGTGGAAAAAGAGAACTGGGTTATTTAAAGAATGTTCTAGATCAAGGTGAAAAAAACCAACAACACCAGGTTAATTAAGGAATAAGATAAGATAAGATACATCTTTCTTGTCCAGATCCCGGCACATTGGTGTTTCACCACGTACACACATACACACACACCCACATACACACAAACATGCACATGCACGCACTTGTGCACACCCGTATACACACACCCTCTTCCCTCACACATCCTCTCTTCCACACACATCTGTGCACAGAACCATAATAATATAATAGTATGCTTGCACAAACAGACTCAGTCACATGCATAATAATATAGGTGGTGAAGCTAGAAACGTACTCAATATTCTGATTGTAACTCAATGGTATTCTGAATGTGGTGGAAAAACGAAATTGGGTTAATTAAGGAATATTCTGGAGCATGATGGAAATACATCCGTTTATTACAGAATGTCCCAGAACATGGAGGAAAAACAAAACTAGATTCATTAAGGGATCTTCTGGAACATGGTGAAAAAACACCAGGTTAATGAAGGAATGTTCTAGAACATGGTGGAAAAACAGCGGGTTCGTTAACAAACGTTCTACAAAAAAAAAAAAAGGCTTGGGAAAACAACATTGGGTAACTGTTTTTGCGGGAATGCTCTACAACAGTACGGTAACTCTCTCTCACCTTTTATTGGATGATCGTTTCTTGACAGCAGCCAGGAGTGTCGCCGACAGTGGTGGGGGTGGTGGGAGTGGAGTAGGAGGCTGGCTGCTTTCCTGGCCTCCCCCCAGTCTGTCCTCCTCACTAGCAACGAGCAGATCCCGTATTATACATCGGAGCATGGCTGCATGAAGTTTTTCCACTTGTTCCACATCTCTGCCGCTGCATGTCAACTCTTGGAAAATTTCCGCAAACACAGCAGACTCCACGAGGAGGGGATGAGGATGAGGAGGGCTTGTGGTGCTAGTGCTGGTTCTACTTCTCTTAGTTCCTCCCTCCCCCTCACCTGATCGATCTTCCTCATCTTCCATCTCTTTCTCCTCCTCCTCCCTATCTGCAGAAGCTGTGTGGAGAGAGTCCAGGATCCGACATAGACAAGAATTAACCACGGATATTAGTTTGTTGTTATTGTTTCTGTTGTTGCCAGTGGCGTCATCGTTGTTGCTGTTGCTCCCGTCATCTCCCTCCACATTTGCCATATTCGTTTTCCGTTGAGAAGAGTTGCGCACTTGACTCATCTGGTACAGACAAGCCAAAACCCCGTGCATCACATCAGTGGGCAGGCAGGGGAAGTCCAGGGCTGTCAGAGATGTGCAGACGTCCACCAGGCGATCAAACAAGCCCTGGTTGTACGCATCAACCATCAGCAAACACCGCGACATCTTCAACACCACCGCTATCAGCTGTCCAACCACCTCACACTGATGCAACAATGTATCTTTCGAAGAATTTCTTAGTTTCTCCAACAACACCTCACCTGTCCAGGACAGAACTTCGTCCAGCGACTTGCAAACATCTTCTTTAATGGCCTTCGCAACCGCATCCATATCACGACCTTTACCTCCCTCAAATAAGTGTCCGTTGACACCAACAAAAGCCAGCAGTCGAAGGTATGTGGTAAACACTTGGACCATCAAACTCTCCTCTACAGCAGAGTTCCCCACCCTCCTATCATCATCACACAAAAGTGCTGTCAGTTTCTCCAATATCGGCCTCATTGCTTTGAGGACAGAGTTCAAATCCTCCATGTGACGCCTCACCAGTATAGGTTGACACTCTGCTTGGGTCAACATTTCCACCAGCCACGTCATTGCGACCTTGGGCTCAATGGTTGCTTCCTTCTCCACCGCAAACCCTACCACCTTCTTTGCTTTCTTTTTCTTTTTACTTTCTTCTATCTCAGCACCTTTCTTCTCCTTGTTGGAGCTCGACTCCCTGTTCTCCCCTCCTTCAATGAGCTGACAGAAAGATTCTCTGACCATGTCCAGAACTGACCCGGCTTGACCCCACAACACCAGAGACTTGACCATCACCGCAGAGTCCAGCCTCTGACGATCCGCACCGCTCCCAGAGTTTTTTAGTCTCTTCACCAGGTTCTGGCTGACCAGTGGAAGTGACCGGGATGGTAGGTGGCCCGCTAGTGCAACCAGGGCTGTGTCCAGGTTTGGATCCTGTGAACATGAGGAAGTGTAGATAGAGAGACAGGGGATTTGTGCGGGGGGAGAGAGAAGAAAGACGAGAGAGAGAGAGAGAGAGAGAGAGAGAGAGAGAGAGAGAGAGATAGAGAGAGAGAGAGAGACAGACAGACAGACAGACAGAGAGAAAATGTGAGAGTGAGGGAAGGAATTTCATCTATTTACCTATTGATATCATTCAATGACAATCTTGTGACACACACACACACACTAACCAGAGAAGAAACCATCAAGTCTCTGACAGTTATATGGAGTTTCTTCGCCAGTCCATCCTTAAGATTGACAGACAAACACACATACACAGACAAGACAGACAAACACTTACTAAGGTGAGAAGAATCCATCAACTCTGTGACACTTATGCAGTTCCTTCGCCAGTTCTTCCTTCAAACACACACGCAGACACACACATACACACACTAACCTGAGAACTGGCCATCAACTCTCTGACAGTTATACATAGTTTCTTCGTCAGTCCATCCTTCAGACCAGCCTCTTGACCAGCATCCAGTTTCTCGGCTATACCAGTGTACATCAGATACATCGCCTCCACCACACCCCTCAGCATCACCGCACCGTCACTTTGGTCCTCTCCGTTACCAGCACCATCACTGCCACTGCTGTGTTGCATGTCTGCGTTGGCCACACTTGACTGAGGGGGAAGAAAGAAAAGAATGTCTGAATATTACTGCTCAGAGAGCGTTAAAAATTTTTTTAATGTAGGTATTTTTACACCCGTATTGACACAATTAGGTCATAAAAATACCAAACATTAAGGGTGTTATTAGAGAGTGACATACAAAGAAAAGAAAGAGGAGAAATACGGACAGTAGATGTGTGTGGGGTGTGTGCGTATTTGTGGGTACGTTTGTGAGAGTTCAGTGTTATTGATACTTGTATGAGATAATTTTCACCTGTCTTGTTGGGCTGGACTTCTTCCTACTCCGCCCCTCAATAGTGTGTGTGTGAGTGTGCGAGCTTTTGCGTGTTCGAGTGTGTGGATGTGATGTGAGTGTGAGTGTGTGGGCGTATGTATTGTGTATGTGCACTCGTATGAGTGTATGTTTGTCTCTCTGTGTGTGTATGTGTGTGTCTATGTATGCGAGCGGTGTATGTGTGTGTGTTTGTGTATGTGCGTGTGAGAGTGGTGTACACGTGTGTCTCAAAGCATTGTTAACACCCTTGTGAGAAACTACTTACCTGTCCTGCTGTTCCCGACTCCCTTCCACTCTGCCCTTCCTTGCCACCAGCCCGCGATGACGACTTTCTTCTCGCCCTCTTTGATCCAGACGGTGTTTCGTTCTTGTCATCTGACAGTCGACTGGCATCCCTGCTGCTGTCACTATTGTCGCTTCTATCAGCCACACTGTCATCAGTCTGTTGTTGCTGTTGTCGGACAGTCTCCAGGGCGTAGCGGCACAATAAAGTGATGTACTTGGCACATTCTTGCACTGGCAGATGCTGGGGTAGGTGGACGAAGAACTGACGAGCCGCGCCTGGGTTACCCTTGATCAAGGTCAGACAGCGTTCAATCTGGGGGGATGGGGAGAGGGGTGGGGAATGGAAAACTTTAGACTTTAGGTACTGACAATTGACATAAGAATAAGATGTGGGGG
>NW_004797559.1:725154-766750 GCF_000002075.1 Aplysia californica
CCCCCCCCCAAAATACTGCAAGGGGGAGTAGCCGTTTGTACAGGTAATTGATGCATCACATGTAGCAACTAATAATATGTGTGAGTATATGTGTGCATGTGTATGGGTACATATAGGTATTGTATGTGCGTATATGTGTGTGCATATGTGAGTATATGTGTGTGTGTGTGTTTGTGTATATGTGCGTGTGTGTGAGAGTGCATGTGTGTGTGCATGAGTGGGTGTATACAGTCAAACCTGTGTAAGACGGCCACCCGTTATCAAACAGAAAAGTGGCCGTATAAGACAGGCGGCCGTCTTAGGCAGAACTGATCAAGATGAAGAAAACAAACCATTCTTTTCTGAGGTCCCAACCCAAGGTAGCCGCATTGTTGTTGTTGTTTTCGCTGGGGGTTTTTTCTGCTTTTTTTTCTCTTTTGTTGCAGCTTTTGAGCATGGGTGACAATAAAACGAAAAGGGTCAGACAAGGAGGACCGAGTGCTATGGTAAAACAAACACATGGGTCGCCACCACTCGGAGAACGAGCGACGCTTCTGTCACAAGTTCATGTTGACGTCCATTGTTACTTTGTTACAGACTGTGTAAACAGTGACCACTCACCTCACTTACAATTTGTGTATGAGTTCTGGGTGGGGCTTATGGGTCAAGAGGGATCACATGCTTACCTCATCAGCAGCTGAAAATTTGGTACCTATTGGTCAACAGTGGGAGGGGCCTACATAACATGATCCTTGGAGGGACTACCTAACAATAACGACAGGTGATTGGATTATGACGGCTCGCATACAACGCCAGGGGCCAAAGCATGATTCATGACAAAACGTAATGGAGTCACTTAGGAGGCTGTCTAAGACAGGTGTTATTGCTTGGTGTGATAGGGGTTGAGTGTCAAAATATGGTGGCCATGGCCGCGTTGGACAGGTGCCCGTTTTACACAGTTAAATTATATAGTAAAAATTGCAAGGGTAAAATGTAAAGAGGCCGTTTATGCTGGTGGCCGTCAGGGCATGTTCAACTGTCTGTGGTAACATACGGTCGCTTTTAAGGACAAGTGGGCTAACCTAGATTTCGTGGGTTTCCAGAAATCTAGACCAACACCAAAAGTGGGCATTGGTCTACCTATAGAAGTTCGGTTTCGTGGGCATGTAAATTTGTTTGGTTATAGAGAAAACACTCCTTGTATTTTAAAGAAACTGAACAAGGGGCAAAAACTTTACTTTCAATTTTCTCAAAACAGCATCTTTTGGGATAGCCCCCTTGTGCTTAAAAGCGACCATAAATGTGTGTGTGCATGTGTGTGTGTGTGAGTGTGCGCGCGTGAGTGCATGTGTTTGTACCCACCTTTATAACAGCTTCCCTAACGACTGGGGAGGAGACGTCAAAAGCCAACTCTTGTACCAAGGTAGTCACCAGTCCCTGGATCACCTGCGAGTGACGCAAGAAAGACATCAATCAGCACCATCTACACACTAACACCAACCACCCATGTTCCATATACACACCGGCTTACCACCTTGACTTCATCTACACACTACACATTCCATATACTATACACACAACCACCAACTACTCACGCTCTACTTACACATTTCACACACGTGTTTTCATTACAATAAACAGCAAATGACCTGACAGACATGCAATTCAAGAAGAAGAAAAAAAATCATTTTATACTAATCTGATATCTGATTGGGGTTCTTTGACGGGGAGGGGGAACAAATCGAAGAGCTCCAATTTTATGTTAAAGATGACAACAAAGAGAACTAAATGATCATAAGCCTTTTGCTATACAGACACATACACACTCTCTCGCACACACTAAACACATTCTCTCTCTCTCACACATACACACAAATTCTCTCTCTCTCTAACACACACACACACATATTAGCCTTCTATTCCTCTCAAAGTGCAAGTGTGTCTTATCTCACCTGAGCAGGAATAAGTTCCCAGTACAAGCTGAGGACTCGACCCACGCCTTTCACAGCCACCAGTCGTACCTCCGCCACCGAGTCTGACAACAAGCTCTGAGGACAATGAGAAAAAAAAAAACACAAGTAAAAATTACATTTTTTTTAAAAATGAAGGCATTTTGACGCCATCATCGACACAATTTAGATCATTTAGGAAGCAGGCTTCTGACCAATAGAAAAACCGAGATACTCAATAAAAATATTCTCCACATTCGAGAATCAAACTCCGGTCCGGTCTCCTGCATGCGACAGCGAAGCGCCAAACTGCTTCACCAAAGATGATGGTAATATTTACTGAACGTAGACATTACACTATATGAATGAAAAGATGTGTATTAAAAACACAGTGCCCATATATTCATTAGATAGAAATGATGATGGTACAAACCCCCCCCCCCCCAATAAAAACATAATACCCCCCCCCCCCCCCCAAAAAAAAAAACCCCAAACAAACCCCAAGCAAAAAGGGGAAAACTCACAAAGTTTGGGACTTGTAAAGGCAAGGCCACAAGAAGGCACATTGCCAATCAAATGCATTTGATTCTGTGAAGACAACCTGATCTTCCCATCAAGGATGGGGCAACAATTGCCATTCTGGTACAAAAAGACAATTCAACTAAGTTCGACTGTGACCATCAAAATGAAACACGTTTGTTTTTCAAGGCCTATGGTGTATCAATTAGGCGCCTCACTGTTGCATGGTTCCACTCCCAGGTGAAGAGAATTTTATTCTTAATGAGTCTGCCTTTCTGCTGGGACGCTGTATCCCTCTCAGCCCGGGTTGGCCCTGACCGGCAAGGTCAGAAGCCCGCCTCCTAAGCTATCTAAATTATGTCAATGCGGGCGAAAAAACACCTGTTGTCAGTTGTTAAGCTTGGTATTCCAGCAACTAAAATGGACAGTTAGTTATCAAATCTGGTATTCCAACAACTGACCAGGACAGTTGAAAAGCCTGGTATTTCAACAACTTACATGGACAGACATTTGACAAGCCTGGTATTCCAACAACTTACATGGACAGTCAGTAGACAAGCCTGGTATTTCAACAACTTTCATGGACAGACAGTTGACAAGCCGGGTATTCCAACAACTTACATGGACAGTAGACAAGCCTGGTATTCCAACAACTTACATGGACAGTTGACAAGCCTGGTATTCCAACAACTTATATTGACAGTAGACAAGCCTGATATTCCAACAACTTACATGGACAGTCAGTTGACAAGCCGGGTATTCCAACAACTTACATGGACAGTTGACAAGCCTGGTATTCCAACAGCTTACATGGACAGTAGACAAGCCTGGTATTTCAACAACTTACACAACACGTGCACAACATTAAGTACCTATACTAATCCTATGCAGACCTGCCACTCTTATGAACCCTCAGAATCAGGATCTTGGGGAAAAATCGGGATTTGGTGAAAAAAATCGGGATCAACAGCAAATCACCAAGGTGACTGCCAAGATGACTTAAACATTTTCCAGGAGTGTCCATAAATAAATAGGCCTATATGCCCTCTGTGTGTCTTTGTTTGTGTGCGCGTGTGTGTGTTCGCATGCGTGCGTTATCGTTATTTTTTGTATTTTTTGTAAATCCTGAAGCATCACGTCAAGCACTCCTACTCCAGATGTATAACAACACCCCCCATCCCCCAACCTTTAAGTCCCGAAAGACACTTTAACCAGCGTGCATGAACTTAAGTTGACCTTGACCCCGTCAACGGACGGTCCCCGACACGCGGAACTCACACGGCGAAGTCATGTTATGTGATGCGAGCGCGCAATTGAAACAATTTTACTGACGGGTACGACTAACTGTGCATTCACACAAAACACCCGGATGAGCGACAGTCGTTCTACTTCTAGGATAACAATTCTAGGACTAAATGTACCAACAAATCTCTAATCCCTCATATGCGTTCACACCAAAGCAACGACAATGGCCGTCTGTTAGTCATGTCAGCGCAGCTACGTGTAGTTGTGTAAGGGTTAGAACGACTGTCGCTCGTCAAGTGTTTGGTGTGAACGCGCAGTTACCAGACCCCGGACAAGGCTTGTTTTTAAAGTAACTGCGGAACTACGAATATTATCGATTACTTGTATGTCCCAAATTGTAAGAGTCACCAGGCTATCATCGGAGAGTTCTGAGTGCGGGTAAAGATCAAACACAACTTTGGGCGAGTCAACTACTAAACCCGGCATCAAGATTTAGGAAAATAATGCTTCAAGTTCATACTGACAAAAAGTTCAACAGGTGCTTCCCGCGATAAAGGAGAAGGCAGACTATATTTTTTTTAAAATCCGGCACAACAGCAGACTGGGACAGAAAATCGGGATACACGCGATCAAAATCGGGAAAAACAGGATGCTTGAGATTTGGGGCAAAAAATCGGGATATCCCGACTAAATCGGGATGAGTGGCAGGTCTGCCTATGGCATCCTTTTGATTGGATTGGGCGATGGGAAGGAAAAGGAAAAAAAAAGAAAAGAAAGCTTACATGCATGACATCAAACTGTCGCTGGAGGGTCTGATCTGCTTGCTGCACGTTTAGTCCTGGGTTCTGCAGCGGGAACACGTCAAACATGATGCTGGCGGCGTTCACACGCACATCACAATTGGACACCTGCAATTATATGGGTGTTTTAAGCCTCTTCCACACAAGTAGATTATCTTCACAATGACATGATTTAAAACAAATTAACTGGAAAAAACACATTTTTATTTCAAATATATAGATAAGATAAGATAAGATAGTACTTTATTATCCCAGAGGGAAGATAAGATAGTACTTTATTATCCCAGAGGGAAATTTTCCTTGGCTGTACAGGACCGTAAAAACACATGCAGGTATACATAAAAAAATTTAAATCATATATATTACTCTCATTAAAATTCAATATGAAAGGAGAAGTAAAGCTGACAAAATGTACATTTACATCAAATGCATCATTCAACCACATAGTAGAGTCCAAAGGAAGACAAAAACAGAATCCAAGCAGCAGATATGTTGTGTTACAGGAGACTACTCCGGGACTTACAGATGAAAAAACAAATGAAAGGAAACCACCCTATCAAATGGGTCTAATGTGGATCTAATGGAACAAAAACTTTTTGTTCTCATAGTGTCAAATGTGCTAATTAACCTATAGTGTTTATATAAACAGCAACAACAAATGTGTTCTATAAATTGTCCTAACTGAGTGTAGAAGCATGCTAACTAGATCTAACCATGAGATAGAGCTGGATCCTGCTCGCCAAATCTGAGCGTGGCGATTCACGATTCAGTCGTCTTCAAAGAATCGTGAGTACGCGAGTGCTCGTGGAATACTAAGCCTCGGGCTCGTTGTATGCGTGAAACGGAACAGTGTCATATCAACGCCACTTCGCAAATCCCACCCTTGTCTGACCTCAATTAGCGACCCAATAAATTCACCCCCCCCCCCCCATGATTCTCTAGGGTCCATAAAATTCCTTCTGTCTATTGGTTGGAACCCGTTCAGTTTGTTTTAATAGAGAGGTTGAACTATTCCATCTTTTGTAAAATAAGGGGAGCCATACAAAGTGTTCCGTTCCGTTCTTGCGCTCGCGACTCGTGATCCAGCAGTAGGTTACAAACAAGCCGCAGGGTGGTGACAGGGGAGTGAATCGGGAATCGGAAAGCGATACTATTCCGCTGAAGTGAGTTGCGAATCGCATTCCGCAGGGAAGAGTGGCGATTCAGTTCCGATCTCGCGCTCAAGACCCAGCTCTACCACGAGAGACCTACGACCTACAGTGTATGTATACAGCAACAACAAATGTGTATTATAAATTGTCCTCACTGGGTGTTAACTACTAGCCATAAAAGATCTGTGGTGTATAAATACAGCAACAACATATCGGCAAACTGACAAGATGGACTAATCCCAAAAAGCAAAATTTTTTACAAGAGACAAAACTCTCATTCTTTTAACAGCTGACCAATGAAATGTGCTTTATAAATTGTCCTAAATGAGTTTTAAAAAAGCCTGCCTACAAACCATGAGAGACCTCCAGAGAATCGGCTCGTACAGTTGGTTCAGCATTTGTTCCACGCCACGTTGTGTCTTCTGTTTGTGAATGTAGCTCAGAACCTGGTAGTAGAGTGAGTGTACAGTGGTGGTGGTTTGTATTTGTGTGTTGTTGGGGGGAGGGGGGTGTTGAGTGGGGGGGGGGGGGGAGAGGGTGGTAAGTGGGGGGAGGAGAGGGTGGTAAGTGGGGGGAGGGAAGGTGGTAGGTGGGAGGGTTTAGGTGAGTGTGGAAGAGGGGCAAAGGGGGAAGAGAAAAAGTCGATACACCAAAACATTGGCTCGCCGAAAGCCAAGAAGAATGCTTCTGAATATTCTAGGGTCTGCTGGAGTGATAATATAGATTGTACTATGAATTGACCTTGCTGTTGAGTGGGTATATATGCACTATACAAATGCTATTTATTATCATTATTAGAAATTCAATCAACACTGGTAACAATGGCCTCCATGGGGAATTTGAAACAAGGTCATCAGCATTGTAGCCCTCAACACTTGGCATTACAGTCATTTTGGATCATAGCCATCTTTGTGACAAAGCTCTTCATCATCACCATCATTGTTGTTATCACCATCATCCTCATCACTCTCATTATCACCACCATCATCATCAATATCACCATCATTATCAATGCCGTTATCACCATCATCACCATCTTTATCACCACCATCACCATAGTCGTCATCATCATTATCACCATCATCCTTATCCTCATCATCATTACCGTCTTAATCACCATCATTGTTGTTACCACAATCATTGTTTGTTATCATCTTTACCATCATTGATGCTACAGTGAAGCAATAGCAGAAAACAGGTAACATATTTCCCGACGTAAAAATTATATGGACTTATGGACTTACGTACTCAGATCCAAAAAAACTGGTTCGACTAAATAGATATGTTTATCATGCACCGGTTGGCAGTTTCCTTTTCCTTCCAGGGCACTAAACTTAGGACTTACTCGGAACAGAATGCTGGCGGTTGACTGTTGACCACCCCTCTGAGAATGGACTGCCCGGTACATCAGGTCCTGTATGCAGCCCTGCTCAATTTTCTGATGACAAGCAACAACAACTTTAGTGTGTGGCCTTGTGGTGAAATAGGGCGCTCGTCAAAATAATGATATCCAAGAAACTGACATTTTTCCCACCCGTTGAGCAATTTTTATTGAAATTCTTTTGGGGGGGGGGGGCTCGCACTAGCTCTCAACACCTGCCATGTCCACTAAAAAACACATTTCTTCGAGGATTTTACTGAAAACTTTGATCAAAGGCACAAAAAATGTATCTCTGCAATTTCTGAGGACATTCAAGCTTTGGGACTTACCAAACATTGGCGGCCATTTTGTCATTAACTTTACCTCCAACACCAAGCAACCCCACCTCCTTCAATCACAAATATCTAGACATCAATTCAAGATAGGTGGGTATTTTTTTCATAAAAAGCAAGACAAACGAACCAGCTTTAAGACTATACCAATCACTCCAAATGTCCAAAAACTTGGGAGCGCCTGACCCTATATTAACCCTATCAGTACGTCGTGTTTTACTATCGTATCCATATGACGTGGGGAACTCTGTGCCATCACTTTCAAAGAGGAAATTTACTCGTTAATCCGATCTGTACGCTTTGCATAGCAGTCTGTCAAAATGATTTTATGAGAAATACTGAAACTTTCGAAGAGATCTCCGTGCTCGAAGTATTCTAAAATGTGAAGAATAAAATAAACCCCAGGGGTACAAAATGACCCCAAAACGTATGGGCTGGGTTAAAAAATCTTGAGAAACATTGTGACCTTGGGGCTTTTAGACTGATAGTGCACTGTTGGTGCATACTTACCTGTGTCGGTCTACAGAGTTGGGAGTCAAGTTAGAATTAAAAGTGTATGCGTGTGTTTATGAGACTGCGTGTCAGTGTATGTATGGGTAAGTGTGTGCGTGTGTGTGTATGTTTGTGTGTATGGGTATGTGTGTGTAAGTCTGTGTGTAAGTGTTCGTTTGTGCACATACATCCAAGAACTCACCAGTCTATTCTCATCAGGAGATTTCTGCCAGGCCCTGAAGTAAATCTCTCCATACTTGCTGTGCCAAGACCTGAAGGAAATGCAACAAACATAATTCTCTGATCGATATTTTAAAGGGAAAACTAAACTGTTTCTCTCACTCAGTTTAAAAAAAAAAAACCTTTCTTGCCTTACTATTACCGACATACCTGGTAGCCACAAAAAAAAAAGAATAATTTTTAGATTTGGGCCGTACCATGGACTTCACTGAAGCTGGCTAAATTTGAGCCCCTGGCTGGTTGCCTCAATAGGACGTTACATGTACATCCCGCTAATCACCTGGCTTTAATTCTGTTTATGGAGTTTTAGCCACAAGCACTGCGTGGATTCGTATTTGGAAATAAAAAATGCGCATATTGGTACCAAATTTGCTAGTGTTACGTTATTGCTAGGCTTGTAAGCGATCGATAAACACAGATCTATTCCTGCGGACAACCGTATGCTCTCGCAAAGTACAAACACCAAAATAACTTTAAATAGGCAGAAAACTTCACTTTTATAATTAGATTTGCAAGATATCCGAAATTATGAGTAAGACGGGGAACATAGGGGATAAGGGAAACAAGAAAAGAGAGACAACTGAAGGCCCTGGGTCTGAAATATTTCAAGACTGGGTTAGATCAAGACAGCGAGTCCATTAATTGATACATGAGACTGCTTTCCTGGCTTAGCTGAAAATCAGTGCTGATAGAAGGAATACATATCCCCTAGCAATGAAAGGGTTAAGATTAAGTTACAAAAGACCATGGAAAATAGAGGTGTGTTGCAACCCCCCCCCCCCATGTGTACTGCATTAAAAAAATAGGGCAATTAACCCTCTTAGCATCATAAACAGGTCAGAAACTCAGCACAGCAGAACCAAAATGGCGGCCAGCTGATGGCTTCCTAGAACTTAATTATTTCAGTGTTTTTCAGAGCTAAAGGTTGCATCAAAGAAATTGTTTTTGCCTTCAATCTAAGCAGGTAACCCAAACCCTCGCCTCGGCGCAGTTGAAAGCGTTTACGAAGCTCGAAATTTGACCAGTTTTTAATCAACCATTATTCACCTCCTTTGACATTAATCTTCACCCTGTTACAAACTATGTCAGTTCCACTATTGTTTTTAGCTAAAATCGAAGTATTGTGGATGGCACGTAGTGAGTTATTGTTAGTAAGCTATCTAAAAAGGTTACCGAGATGTTCGGGAATGTGTATTTCGCTGCCATTTTAATGCCGGCCCGGGTGACACAAATCAATGGCGCTTCATAAAATGCCTTGGTGCTCAGCAGCTATGGCTGCTGTCGTCATGAAACAAAAAGTGCAGGAATGAACTTTGAGCAAGCTTTCACATGCTACCTTCCGCTTGTTGCTAAAGTTATTTGTTGACCCAGAAATACCGGAGTTTTGGAACCTATTTCTAGAATGAAAATCTCAAAGTCTGACCAGCGATTGGTCGAAAGGAGAGTTGGACTACACAAAAGTAAAACGTATAAAGGGAATTGTGTGCAAAAATGACGATGATTGTTCCAACAGCCCTTGAGCGATGTTTGTTTTTGTAAACACATATACTTGTTCTCTCTCTGACGACAAGCAAAGGCAAAGAAGTTGATTTTGTTAAATAGATTTGTTATAGACATGTGGTTCTTCATAAAGTTATCAACCTTTGCCTAGCCTAGGATTTGAAGTTGAAGCCCAGATCGTAAACATGTGAACGGGTTGTCTCATTCAGAGCGTCGTGTAATTAACTCATCACCAGTATTGTTGTAACTCTGGATAGAAAGATAAGAAGCTTATATTTCTTGAAAATATGGTGAAAACTAAATCAATTTTTTTTAGTCAACCAAAATCAGTGTTATTTTCTGGTCACGTGACCATTTCTTTCTATTGATGATTCCGTAACAAAGACCTCTTTTTTTAAAGATCATAACAAGTTTGATGAACTCGTCTGGGAAGCGGGTGCAGCTGGCATTTGCTCATAGATGAATGAATATATTCTCTATAATATCGTGAATATCTGATAAAACGTTTGATGATTAATTCATTTAAGTGTTTTCTTTTCCCCGATGTCTATTTAGACTCAAGAAACAAACACCAGCACCAATTGAATTTTTTAAAATTTATAACCTTTAGAGACCGGTTTACTGCTGAAAATGGACTCTCCTACTCGAGAGCTTCATTCATCATAATTCGTGATTATCAAGTCGGTGCCTTTAGAATTGTTAGATCTATTCCTGAATAGAACCAATTTTTTTAGATTAATGAGCCATGGGCAATTTGAACTTTGTTACAGATCTAACTTGTTTCTCCCCCACTCTCTCCCCAATTGTCCTGGCCCTTGATTTGAAAATGGCCTCTGCCCGTGCGGTAGTTTCAGTCCAATTATATATTTTTGGAAAAAAAAAATCACCGTTTTCAGACGAAAATGGGCTCTTCCCATGCCAGAGCTTCTGCCCAATTTTTTATTTAAAAAACAAAAAAATCATTTTGAGATAAAAATGGGTCCTGCCAGTGCAGGCGCTTAATCCTGCCCAATTTTTAAAAAAATTAAATTTGATATGAGGAGTTTTTGTGTGTGTTAGTGTATTTGATCTGACATTATTGAATATTTACTATATTATTGCCTCATTTTATTATAGAAATGATAGCAGAAATGGATTCCTGGTCCAAAAACACACGAGAGTAGAGCTGTTGGGAGTCTTTCTGGTGGTACTACAGAAATTATAGATGATTTTGTTGAAGTTATGTTGGATAATTTCTCATTTGTATTATAATTTTTCTTTTATATAATCTCATATCATTGTAAAGCTTCATGTTATTACAGAAATGATACCAGAACTGGATTCCTGGTCCAAATTTACCGTGGCATGGAAAGTTTCATACAGTCACTGTTTTTTGGTAATTTTATTCTAAAAAGTTTTCAGACCATGGGTTCTGTGTTGTGATTTTCTGCTTAGAGCACAAAATTGGCAGATTTCCAATTTTTGTAGGTTCATAACTTATTAAATTGATGTGCCAGAACTCTGAAAAAAATGTTCTGTAAGTGTCATGTCTTTTCAGCAATAACATTTCATTTTATTGATGTCTGAAACCAGTCTTTTTTGCATTTTTGGACTAACCTGTGCATCAAGAAGTAACTTTTTCCAAATTTAGGTCGCCGTATTGGCTTTATTTAAACTCTGATTGTCCTCATCTTAGTATTTTGCATAGTTCATGCTGGCACCTATTGAAAGAGGTGATAATGCACACTTTATGTACCTCAATAAATTTTCTGTGAACTCACAAAATCGCACTTTTTAACAAGATTTCAAAGTTGCCAAAAATTTACGAAGTAAACAAACATTCAAATGCCTGTCATTTTAAAATTTATCGTCCGATATTAATAATTCAAACACCAAAGTTCATAGTTTGCATGCATAGTTCTTTATGATGCAACAAACAGATGTTGGATCAAAGCACTTTGAAAATTTGGTTTGCGGTACCTAATCTAAGCAACACATTTCAATAAAATTTCACATAGAAAGGCTCTGGACATCAACATCTAAATTTAGAGGGGAATGTTCTTATTTCAAAGCCTACACTAAAGGCAGATGCGTCAGGCTGGTAAGAGCCGGTATGGCTCTACAGCGGGAAAGCTGGAAAAAGCAGGTATGGCAACATGGCGGGAAGGCCTGTTTAGCCCAAAAAGAGTTATACGCAAATAAAAATGTTTTTTCACATCAGTTACAAAAAGTCGCATACAACTTGAGGGTATCCGACTGCGGTTCTTCAACAGCCTACAAACAAAAATTATCTGAGAGCTCCAGTTCTATTGGAGTACTACATGAGAACAGGTCTGCTTTAGAGTGCAGAGCCTCACTTTGGTGTAGCATGAAGTCCATTCTTGACAGCCCGGTGGAACTGTTCAGTCAGTTGTGGACTCAGGGTGAACAGATGGACCAGGAATCTCAAACCCTGGACAAAGAAGTAACACAAAATATAAGATAAGGTAATATAAGACAGGGAAAAATAATATAATATATATGACACCAGAATATAAAATAGGATTATGCAAAACAGGATAATATAACATATGAGAATATAAGATAAGATAAAATAAGAAATGATATATGATCCACAAGAAGGAAAATTTTGGGGGATATGGATATGCCAGAATATCAAACATAAAGATTCAACATCAAGACAGAAACGCACGCATGACATTCAAGTTGGATGATACACATACAACGATGCACAACTCACTCACACATGATGCATACCATTACAGTGAGTCTGTGGATCTCAATACACAAAATTAGAAGAAAAAAAAAATTGGGATATTCAATGCCTGCACGTGAGCACACACACTTGCTCACTTAAACACCCCCGTGCCCCAACCTCCTTGGCAAATCACACACACAGAGAATACAGTGTGATAAAACTACCCAAAATTGAACAATAAGAGGACAATACACACAAGCATCCACAGAACACACACACAGACACATGCACATACAGATACATGCACAAACACACACATTCATACACTTACAGAGATACACACACAGACACATATATGCACACACACAGACACAAGACAAACTTACACATAGACACACACACACCGAAACGCAAGCACAAGGGAACACACACACACACGCACAAAGGAGATCTGAGAGATCTGATTCTGGGCCTAGCAGAAATCTTTCCATAATGAACTGACTAGTGACTTCTCAAACATAAAGCACATGCACCCACACAGACACACAGACAAACTCACAGGAGCCGTGGTGACAAACTGGTGATGGTGCAGACAAGACAGAAGAAGAGACATCAGGAGGTTCGAACTCTCCGCACTCAGGTCAATGGCTGACAGCACCTTGTGTACGGCCCACACGCGAGACACATCCCTTTGCTGAAACGATATTACCAGATCAAAATCAAGGTCAGCTATTATTATGGCTGTGTTTAGTAGTAGGGGTAAAGAGATGTACAGGGTGATAAAAAAACAAAAACAACGTACAACTTTTTTTCCGAATATCTCACACAAAAATTGTTCTAGAATGTAGTAACTTGGAACTGACAAAATTCATGAATTTGTTTGACATAAAATCCACGAAAAAGAAACTTATTTTAAAGAGGAAATAGCTTACAGAAAAAAGCATGCAAAAACGCAAAGTTCAACTTTTTTTAAAAATCTTGTAAAGGAAGACGTGAAAAGATTGGTAGACTTTTTCTTTATTTTCTCTTTGACATTTAATTTTCCATTCCTGTAAAACTTCAACAATATTTAATTTCTTTTACAGAGTTTAAAAAACTAACGATTTCATTCTGGAATTCCTAAAAGCAGTGCTGTACATGCCCTCCTTTGGACTCGACACATTTTTAATGCGTCGTTCGAAATGTTAAAATACAAGGGCCTAGCTGCTAAACCACGAGTGTTTAAAGCCACATACACTGTACATATTCAGTATGAAGTGGCGTCTAGAGACGATAGGGAGAGGGGTGCCCAATAGACAGCATTTTTTGGAGACAACATATCCCGCATGGTGAAAATGGGCTTTGCTCTAAACCAAATGTCATCGAGGAAATGATCCGCTTTTTAAGACAATAGAGGAATCATGAACACATTGACATGTTCTGATCCATGTCATCTCGGCCTAGCGAAGATGGAAATGGTACAGTCGTAGGTTGAGACCTGCCATTAGAACGCAGACTGTTGAGGTGCAGGAAAGTCCTAGCTGCAGATCGTCTATGGACAGACGTCTCATGGGACTCAGCCACTGAAATCTGAACCCAGGTGACGTTTAAAGGGCTGTGCATGGTGCGTGTTCGACCTGAAGTGGTAATTTTCAAGGAAATATTTAGCTGTGATTCGCAATAGATCCAAACTGACAGAACTTCTCTACTCATGACACCAAAGGTCTTGAGGGCACATAAGCATTCTTTCCATGCCGTGCGTTTACCGAGAGGTAATGTTCAAAACAAAAAGCTCTCGCTCTTTAGGCTACAAAACTTAACCATGATCTCAGCAAGCAAACGAAATTTTGGAAAAATAATATCTGCAGACTTCTGTTGACTTGTTAGACTGCTGTAGCTAGCAATATGGCGTGATTGTTGTAACTTTGAGTGGTAGGCCTAATGGGAACTGGTTAGTATGCTACGAAAATTGGGACAAGGTTGAAAATGGGTTGTTTTTTTAATGCGCCATATAGAGCAAAAACCATTCAATGGACTTATGTAAAATGAATATCTGACAAATTCCTTTTGCTTTCCAAATATCATGTTCAAATCTGAAACGCATAACTTCAGTATAGAATAGAGAAAGATATTTAGAAGAGAAGTTGTACAGTTGGTTTTTTTTTATCACCATGGACATTAATGCAAAAATGGTATAATCATTGGTAAACAGATAGAAACAACAGAGGGGGGAAAAAAGTAGGACCTACCAGTGACACACTCCAAGCACCCACAAAGACAGAAACAACAGCGGGACAGAAAAGAAGTAGGACCTACCAGTGACACACTCCAAGCACCCACAAAGACAGAAACAACAGCGGGACAGAAAAGAAGTAGGACCTACCAGTGACACACTCCAAGCACCCACAAAGACAGAAACAACAGAGGGGGAAACAAGTAGGACCTACCAGTGACACACTCCAAGCACCCACAAAGACAGAAACAACAGAGGGGGAAACAAGTAGGACCTACCAGTGA
The DNA here is from genome assembly GCF_000002075.1 of Aplysia californica. Lineage (NCBI taxonomy): Eukaryota > Metazoa > Mollusca > Gastropoda > Aplysiida > Aplysiidae > Aplysia > Aplysia californica. The sequence continues at coordinate 739,916 of NW_004797559.1, forward strand.
CACACTCCAAGCACCCACAAAGACAGAAACAACAGAGGGACAGAAAAGAAGTAGGACCTACCATTGATTATATCCTCAAAGCACCCACACAAACAGAAACAACAGAGGGATAGAAAAGAAGTAGGACCTACCAGTTGCGTCCTCGAACCGCCCACACAGACACAAACAATATTGAGGGAAAGTAAAGAAATAGAACCTGCCAGCAGCAGTCTCCAGCTACACATAATCTGTGGAATCCCACATGTAAAGAAACAAAAATCTCACTGTAAAAAAAAGGAAAAAAGAGAGAGATAGTGCGAGGGAGGGAGGGGGAGGGAGGGGGAGAGAGAGAGAGTGAGATAGAGGGAGGTAGGGAGGGAGAGAGAGGGAGGGAGGGAGAAAGAGGGAGGGAGGGGGGGAGTGAGAGAGAGATAGAGAGAGAGAGAGAGAAAGAGAGAAAGAGAGAGAGAGAGAGAGAGAGAGAGAGAGAGAGAGAGAGAGAGAGAGAGAGGGGGGGAGAGAGAGAGAGAGAAAACACCCCCCCACCCAAAAAAAAAAAAGCAGGGCTCCCCTTTACACACAAATGTGCGTATATTACGTATTAAACCTGCAGATTATCCCCTTTAAGTTTTGGTTGTGCGTGAGCTTTACTCTTTATAATTTCATTTCGGGGGTTTGCATACGTTTTAAAACGTAGGTGGTATGCGTCTGGCAAGCATCATTCCCCCCCTTGTTTCAATCGCGCATTCGCATCACGTGACATGACTTTGGCGTGTGAGTTCCACGTGTGTCAGGGACCGTCGTTGACGGGGTCAACTTAAGTTCACGCACACTGGTTGAAGCCTCTTCCGGGGCTTACCAGAGGGGAGGGGGGACGCGTGTAAAACATTTGGACTAGGAGACCATGACATGATACTTCAGGATAAAAAAAATGATAAAACACACAGGCACGCACGTGCGCGCGCTCACTCACACACATACACCACACATATGCACACGCGCAGAGGGAATACATGGATATAATAATGGACATCCCTGGAATTTTTTTTAAGTCAGCTTGGCAGTGACCTAGCCAGGTGATTTGTTGTTGATCGCGATTTTTTCCCCCACTGGGATCCTGACTTTTAGATTTCATAGAGTAGCAGGTCTATTTTTCTAGGAGTATTATAGTCGGAGTAGACCCCTTTTGGTTTGTCAACTTTATTTTATACTTGACAGACCCAACTGCTCAACCACCACCACTCTTCCCCCCTCCAAATGGACACAACTCTAATTCTAGTCAATATTACTGATTTATTTCTTAGTTAATTAAAATCGTTAGCATTCAATCATAGTCATGGTCACTCTATGTGTGTCTGTGTGAATGTGTGTGTGAGTTAAATGTTTGCAAGCAAAAAATCTTACTATAAAATTAGAAGATATTGACTTTTACCTTTTAAGTTTCTAAAAGAAGGATTTAAATACCCCATAACTGATTCCATGCGTGATTTTTTCAGGCTCTGGACAGAATTATTTTTCCCTATCTAGTTTTAGATAGGGGGTGCATCTATTTAATGCATAACTGTGAAGCTCTAAGTTACTCTATGTATTGTATAGCAAACTGATGGGAATCAATAGAGGAATCTGTTTATATTAATAACAATGACCTATAATCTGTTTGTAATGTATTTTCTCTCAGACAAAAACGAATGAGGAAAAAAAAATTGCACAACACCTCTTAGAAAATTTCGACTTACCGCGTTTTCTCAGCTCTACAAGTCCTTATAATCCATAGGAATCAACACAAATTTGTAGCGATACCACCCTAGCACACATTTATGCAAGAATTTCACAAATTTAGCTGAATATCTTTCTTTGAAGGGTCTTTTTATTATACCAGGGTCCGTGTCGTTTCCCTTAAATCTAGCCTACATAGCGACAACAAAACAACGATTTTTGCAAGAATTTCGAGGAGTTTCGATCGATATTGGCACTCAAAGGTTGAGGTCAGATTTGTTTACAAGTTCTACTTCCTTTCGACAACTTAAAAAGTAGGAACTATGTTAAAAAGAGCACATTTGTTTCGGATTTCGCTGAGCCGCTCACAGCGGTCGAACAGAAGCAGTGGAAAAACACAGAGCCGCTGTCAGCGGCCGAATGGACTGAATCAGTTAAAATAGTAAACCGAAGGGTGAAGGGACCTCTTAAGTTGGACTGAAAAGTGGAGCCCTGAGAAGTCTTTGACTATAACATACCGAAGACTTGGGCTGGGTGCTCCTGGTGATGAGATAGACAATGGTGTTGCCCATGACTTCCTCGCGACAGGGAAACTTGTATGTCCACCACTCCTCAAACAAACAGCTCATCTTGTTCTTCAGTTTGCTCATCTCTGAAGTCAGTGTGGGCAGAACTCCTGGGGAAGAGAGGAGAGGGGCATGGCATTGGACTTGGAGGTAATATGATAATAATAATGGTACAAATATTAATAATGTAGATCACTTTTATAGCACCTACTCCCATGTGCACACAGCTCTCATAAAAATGTCTCGGTCAGATTGACTGAATGTCAACTTGACCGTACACCAGTGACAAAACAAAGCCACAATCTTTTCCTCCAGTCATAATCACAAGCTGTGCATAAATCCATTCTAAAAGCAGTAAAGGAGATATTCACACTAAAACTTTTTCTTTTTTTTCTTTCATTATTCAGTTGTGTAGTCTCTCCTATATCCTTTCTGCTTCTTTAATCATTTCTGAGAGACTCCCCAAATTTTACATAACTCAGACACATGCCATAACAAACCAACCTTTCCCAACCGCACTTCTCCTTATCACAGCTCCATTGCCCCAAACTTTCAAAACCAAAAAATACTCTACCCAAGTGGTGGGTCAAAATAGTGGGGATTGGTCATTTAACCCCCCTCCCCCAAAGCCTTCACACACTATTCTGCATCCAATAAATTCAAGTAATTCAATTCAAAGTAGACCAGTAGAAAAAGATATCTCCAAATGAGTAACTATGCGAGTCACTGTCATTATCATTTGCAAATCTGGTATTGAAAATAAATCATTTTTCTGAAGTATCACAAAAATGTCCTTGAGCTGCAATGCTAGAAAACAGAACGCATATTTTCCTCTGAACTTCGATACTCGGCATTTTTCACGTTCTGAATGGCAGTAACGCAGATTGATAAACAAACAAACAAGTAAACAAACCATGCAGGATAATAACAGCCTCCTGTAAACTGTGCGGTACAGCCACATCCTCTGCAGTTTCCTCCTCTTTCTTCCGCATCTGTTGTAAGTTTTCCACAGTAGCGCCAGCTAATGTAGTGATGCAGCCCAACACATTCGCCGCCTGTTTCAGATCCTGCATACATAATAATAAGTTAATGTGTCACCAACAATCCTTTCAAATACATATTATCATATGTGTCCGTGACGGTCAATATCAATCACATGAAGGAGATTGCAAAACGGAGTACATTATCTTAAAAAACTATGACCTTTTCCGTACAATTTAAAAAAAGAAGGAAGTAAATTTAAATATGACAATATTTGACAAAAATACAAAACTTAAAATTGTGCCAGGTAAGGAAACACGAAAAGGAGAAAATGGACTCCGAAGTTGAGCAACATGTTTCCATAACAACGGAGGTCGTAGAATTGAGATAGAGACGTGAAATTTAGCAGTTATCTTGGCCATGCCACAGCAAGGTAACACACAGAAGTCAGAAAACTATTCATTAACAGAGAAAAAGTTTATGGACAAAACAACATTTTCACGAGAATGGACTTCATGTTAAATGCAACAAAATGTAAGCATTATACGAGCACCAGATACTAAATTTTCAAAGTAGCTGTATGCCAAATTCATCTGTTTCACATGAAAGGCCTATGTCTCCTGAAGATTTTGGTACCACACTTTTACAGCTCAGTCAGTTTTTAAGAGAATGGCAGCTGTTTCAATTTAACATAATTTTCAAATATTGCTGAAGTCGGTAACTCTGGCTGCAACCCCATGTTTGACAGATAATAAAAGAGTACCAAAAAAAAAGTGCACCAAACATCTCTACATTTTATTTTAAGAGTACAATCCCTATAACAAAGAAATGAAGCCTAGTTTTTTTTCCTTCAAGACTGTGAGATCATTACAAATCTGTATTTTATTGCCTCTCAAACACGATGAACCTTTTTTATTTCAATAAAAACACCAAGCGTTGTCCCGGCCGGCGCCGCACGAACACTCGCGGCGGGCCAGTCAACTCAATACTGTGGTATACTGAGTGCTCCCGATAGTTTCAAGGAAGGATTCATGCAAATAATTCCAAGCCGATAACTTTATTCTAATAGAAAAAGAACTGTTCTTTCTATTGGTACCTTTTTTTAGCCGACGGTATTTTACACATTTCGTGTTAAAATGATCTTTGAAAACTTAGAAGCTTTTTTAAAAGGCTTTCAATCCAATCGCCAATGGTTAAAAATATACCATGGGAAACCACACTCAAAGCTGTATAGTTTTCGTCAATGAAAAGACGGTATTTAATAATTAATCTTTCTGCAAAGTATTCGAATGCACGGGTGTCAATTTTGAACCGGCCAACCTCGTATTCCCACCGCGAGGGCTTCCCTTTCCACGGCGATTCTCTAACTCCAAGTATTAGGATATACAAACAACTAACACCATTGCAGCGAAGAAAATCTGAACTTTTCGAAGTGTACAATTTATAGCAAATGAGTAAAGAAATAGCAATCTGAATTACCCCCATTTCACCGAAACCATGCGCACGAAAGGTCGCAAGTCGGCTTACCTGACTTGTTTACACTACCTAAGTATACGTTTGGAATAGCACCATAAACACATGAGAGCACATACACACACACCCACACACACAAAACATACCAACACACACACATACACACGCACATTCAGTCATTCACACAGACCACCTCGGTGGCCTCTTGGTAAGGAGTCGGCTTTGAGAGAGATCTAGAGGAAGGTTAATTAATCTTTTAAATGCACAAAAACACAATAAAAATGAAATTTTTAAGTCAATCCAAGGGTAAAACTGAAAGATCAACAGACAATAACAGCTAGCAAGGCACACCCACCCAATCAGTTGTTCGCGTAAACAAGCTTGAAGTGAGCTAAGAGTGACCAATCTTACCCCGTTTAACTAATCAGAGCCCTCAGTCCTGCATAGTGAAGTGACATTACATTTTTCAGACCATTCAAGCTCGAAAAGGGGTTAAAATCTAAAAATAGTTGCGAATGAAGAACATTGAAGCAAAGGCGGATATGACGTAATGGTTCTGAAAATAATCTCACAGCTACACACCAGCAAGGTCCAAATTCCTTTATCTCGTCACCCAAGCTCACAACAAACGACATACACATCCAAAATAAAATATTTATTGTCAATTATAGGTGTTCATTTTGATCTTAAATGAAGCAGAATATATAAAACTTTCAATAGATCAAAAAAACAAAATTTTTAAAGAGAGTCACTTTTTTGTCTTTCAAGCCTTGTAGCGATATAGCACACTGCATCTTATGACTGATATTGACCGGGAAGACACATATTATATAAATACATGCACCTATAATCTGACTAAAGAACACATATAGAACTAAAAGATAAAATCACTGTGGTTGCTGATCTGCAAAAGAAGAATCAAACTAATTGGAAAAATAGCATATAGACCAGTTTTAAATGCATCAACGCAATACCGGTCACTGCATGTCACATGGAGATCCTGAACGGTACAAAGATTTATCTTATCAAATAAATCAGAAAGTAGTAGACTTGTTACAGCTAAACGAAAGCAAGAGAAAAAAAGTATGAGCAGATAATGTTATATGGCATTGGTGGCCTAATGGAGCTCTCGGACTGGTTCAATTCCTGTCGGGGGTTCGACGTTGTGTCCTTGGGCTGTGGGAATGGCACTACTTTACAAAAATTTTCCTCACTTTATCCAGGTGGGAATGGGCACCCAGCTATACATAGCGAAAGATCTTGTCAGTTTGTAGTGTTATATAATTTGTTAATCTGGTCTTAAAAGTTCCGAATTTTACTTCTGAAAGTCCGTGAGGGGCAATACTTAGAAAACAGAATATTTTCCGACATGAAAACTGAATTCTGTACTTCAGTGTTCAGAAACGCATCAAAGGCTTTTTTACGAACTGGTTGGCAGCTAGCTACATACTTCCATCTCATATACTGACCTTCTCCTCCGTTTCACAGTCCAGAATCGTGGACATGCAAATGAGCAATACAGCATCCCAGAAGTCCTCAAGCTGCCTTTTGCTAAACTCAGACAGCGTGTCCTGTAGCTTGCTTTCATCAGAAAGCTGTGGACGAAACTCCAACATTGAATCTGCACAGTACATTATGAACCATAACTGAAGTGGTCTCATTGATGACTGTATCGCTCATGATTGCAAAGTATTGGGTACAGTTAGGTAGCTATACCCACATGGCTATGATGACCCTATAAAAAGGGTTAATCAACAAATATGCACACTCAGGCGAAACTACATCGAGTATGAGCTTACGCCATTTTCATTTTTCTTTTAGCTATAATCGATTTTTACCCCCCCCCCCCTTCTAGAACAGACATCGATGATAATGTGTTTCCACTTATTAAGTCTATATTATTATATAAATGTTATACTTGGTCATCTAGAGGTATATTTCTAGTAAAACAACAATCCATTTTCTTAATGTGTGGCATCATGGTGAAATCAAGAGCACGTCAAAAATGAAAACAAAGAAATCAACATTTTCCCACCTGATGGGCAATTTTTATTCATTTTTTTGGTGGACTTTAGAACCTTTTATAATATATGTCCATGTAACAACACCATCCTGCTTGGATTTTTACTGAAAAAAACCAACAACCATTGATCAAAGGCACAGAAGAAGGTAAATCTGCAGTTTCCAAGGGTACTGCAACTTTAGAAGTCACCAAACTTTTTTTTACCTCAACTTTTGTTTGGGACAGATGGATATTTTATTTCCCAAAATAAAGAAAAATAAAAAAGATTTAAGATAACACACCAATAACTTGATTATACAGTCAAACTTGGATATAACAGGACAGACGGGACCGGCAACTTTTCCCTGTTAAGCGAGTCCTGTTATAACCGTTATAGAAACTACCAATACCATGTTGCACACTTCAGCTTACTACACATATATATTCAATCACCGCAGATCCCTTTCCAGTGGGCTGTTTTGCTGACACTGAGACTGAGACGGAACCGATCAGTGACCCCAAGTTTGAAAGTTTGTGTTTAGGTTTAGTAAGCGATTGAATACAAACAGGCGAAATAGACAAATTTTAATAATTTGACAGATCAATTTAGCAAGTTCATGCTCTGCAAGATCACTGCCATCCAAATCAGCGCAAACTGAAGCCTGTTATAGCTAGGTTCATAAATTACTTACTTACACTTACAACCAAAAAAAACGGGGATTTGATTTATCATCAGTTATATCAAGTTCCTGTAATAACAGAAACTGTTATAAAAGGACCTGATTCCTGTGATTGAACCGTGTATTTATTTGACCCTTTAAGCCAACCCCACTGGAGTATGTGAGGTGTAGAAGTTATCTATAGAGGCACTTTGCATTTGCATGCAGGAGACTCGACTTCGATCCGTGAGTGGGGAGAACATTTTTATAGAGTATCTCTGTCTCTTTGCTGGGACGTTAATTATTGTTAAATCCAAACAGAAACTGAGAAACTCAACTAAAAACAACAAACATCAAAACTTTCAAGCTCAGCTTGTTTTGTCACCTAGTGAAGGTTTTGTTTAGGTCATTAGACCACAGCATATATAAGACTTTGTTGTCTAGAAATGGGAAAAACCCAGTGCACATCACAAAAACTAAATTAATGCACTAAAAAAAAAAGAAATATATGCATTATAATAAATGTACTAACCCTTTTTGTGATCAGTGTGAGTTGGTCCACATCTTTTTCAGATGCTGAAATGAGTTCAGCCCGCGCTGCAGATGGCATTTTCCTCGGATGTTCCGCACTCTTTGGCTACTTCAGTTCCTTTCTTTTCATAGAGAGAAAAAATGAGGAGCTAGACAAGAATAACAGTTGAGCTAGCCTACTTGTGACTCTTCAAAACTCTCAGGACAACAAAAACTATAAAATCCTGCAAGAAAAGAGTATTATTTGTTCATCTAATAATTGTACAGTCAAACCTTGATGTTGTAGGCTACCACCTCCCGTTATACCACTGGGTCAGCTCCACTTACCATTAGGTTTTGCCAATGTATCATGAAAAGGAGCGCCTCTATAGGTCTACAAACATAGTAAATGTACGCCTTCACACTGCCATCCATCAACTGTCTGAGTTGTACAGTCCTTATTTAGGCTAACTAATTACTAATTTATACATATATAGATCAAAATCTAGATCTTAGATGAAAATAATCTAGTAAATTTGCCCGGCCATCCCTGAAACCCCACGTGTTGTTAAAATCGAGTCAAATATTACTATTTTCAAACATCAGTTTAAACTCAAAAACTATTGAGTAAAAAAAAAAATGCAGTAGCTACGTTCACGGCGCTCTGAATGCAGTTTGCAGGCGCTGTTGAGGCTACGTTCACGGCACTAAAGCTTCGTTTAGGGGGAGCGTCCACTGCCAAAAGTCAGCCGGTTTTTATATGGAACAGTCAGTGACAACAGTGACATACTACTAATATTTTGGCCTGTTTCAAGTGTTCTATCCCATGGGATGAAGGAAAACAAAGCGCCCTTACAGAGAGAATTAAAGTCGGGATATGGGAATACATATATATGGAAAATTGGACATAGTAAATGGGAAACAGGAGGTGAGAGATGGGAAACAGAAGGTGGCATTCAGAAGATGGGACTGGTCATAAAATGTGTACAATAATGACTGTATTGTATTGCACCGGGTCAGCCTATTTTTCTCTGTCTCTATCTCTCCCTCACCCTCTTTCTCCCCCCTCCCTCTTTCTCCCCCCTCCCCCTTTCTCTCTCCCTCTCTCTCTCTCTCTCTCACACACACAATGCTTGCTGACAAAATTGCTCGCTTTCAACTCGAGAGCGCTGGAACGTAAGTTTACATATTATTATCATGGGCCGTCACGCGCTGACACGAAGTCTCGCCCGGACGCGAGATAGGGCAATTGAAAGATCTTGGTAGGCGTGTATACATTTTTGTCATATTATATTCCTACGCATCGTTGTGTAATGAGAGTTTGTCGCTTTCTCTTACCCTGGCGAGCTCTGAGCCAGAGCTCAGAGTAAGGGAAAACAACGAATGATCGATCGGTCAAGGATCACTGATTCGTTTTTCTTCATCTCATGGGATGGAACGCTTTGAGCAGGCCAAAATATTATACGTCGCTGTCGTCACTGAATAAAACGGGCTTAAAACCGACAATGGACGCTCCGTCTAAACGAAGCTTGATCAAGAGTGCCAAGCAAACTGCATTCAGGGCGCCGTGAACGTAGCCACTGCGAACCCCCCTGTTGGCTACTTGATATTTCTCCCGTGAGACAAATAGAGACTGAGAAGAAGAATCTTGGCTCTAATTCTAAATACATTTAGATCTAGATCTAGAATCTCATCTAATCTAGAGATGTAAATTCTAGATATCTATAATAACTAACAAAAAGAAACTTAGTTTCTCAAAATTGGAGTAGTATACAGACCCGGTAACCGGGAACAAAGTCACGAAGTATACAAACCCTGTAGGGGAACTCTTTTGTGATTTCGGAAAGTTTCAGCGCCCTCTTGGCTCAGGCAGGGTAGCGTAGACTAGGAGGTCTAGATCTAGACAGACACTATAATATAAATCATTGATCTAGCTTCAAGGCTTAAATGAAGACTGCGGATGTCTTTTCGGTGTCTTTTCGATGAACGAATCGTTTTTTCCTCCGTTTAGGAGTTGGAGGAATCACAATTTGAAGTAAAAAAACGCCATATATAATTTTAATCGAGCAGTCACTCTCTCTATTTCTCTGCCTCTCTCCACTCTTTTTCTGCCTTTCTTCCTCTCTCTCTCCTCTGTCTGTGTATTTCTCGCCTACTTTTCTTGTTTGTCTCTCTGTCTTTCTTTCTCCAAACTCAAACCTATTTCCCACTCTAGTCACTCTAGTCTATCTTTCTCTCGTTCCCTCCTGCCAACTGGGGCATGCTCGTACATTTTGCTAGCACTTCCCCCTGTTCTCTCTCTCTCCTCACACACATACAATCACTACCGGGTATGGGCACTGAAACTTTCCGAAATCACAAAAGAGTTCCCCTACCGGGTCTGTAAACTTCATGAATTTGTTCCCAGTTACGGGGTCTACACTTAGTTTCAAAATACAGTCCATGCCGGCTTTAAGCACGGTCATCGGGAGAAAGCTTAAAAGCCGAAGCGTGCTTGAGTGCCAAGTAGACATAATCCAGAGATTTTCATATGTAGAAAATTTCCTGTGCTATTTCCCTTTGTTTGTAAGTAGGCCTATAGCGGTCCCGCAAAAGTGTGCACTCTTATTTTTACCCACCATGGTAGTTTTTGTTTGCTTGTTTGTTTTTGTTTTGTGGTCGAATGGGAATTGAAAACTTAACTTAGACGGCCAGTCACGATACAGCACACAAGGCCTACACACTGCCTGTGCGTACCACTGCCCGCTGTGCCACATTCATACCACCGCCTTCATCCCACCTCACGCGTGATACACAATCTGGATTAATTGATAGCGATGATCAAAGGTGAAATCGCAGCCAGCCTCCCTTTGTCGTCTCGTCGACTCTCTTCGTAATTTTTTCGTCTGTGTGTAGCTTTGCCAAAGACTAGATCTATGCGCGCGGCTGTGTGCATCTCTCTGCCTTCCTCTCCGCCCGTGTGTGTTTCCGTCGCTTGCGTTCTTTGTGTTTCTTAATTAACACACTCACTGCTGTGGTGTAAAGTGTTCGAACTTCGATAGGTCCTCATAAAAGTATTGACTGTCTTGTAAATGAAGCGTGCTTGAAGCCGAAGTTACCGTGCTTAAAGGCGTGTAGTTTATATACAGTATAGCAAAAAATTCGGTTAGAGCCGTTTAGCGTGCTTGAGTCCGAAATGTGCTTTAAGCCGGCGTGCTTAAAGCCGGCATGGACTGTATAAGGTTAAATGCAACCCCCCCCCCCTCTAAATCTAGATCTCTAGAGTAATGGAAAACTCTAGATTTATCATTCGAATCATATCAAGTTAAAAAAAGTTTTAGAATCTAGAATAGTGATACTGATTATAGATATATATCTTAGTACTAGATCTAGAATCTAGATTAAATCTAGATCTATAGTCTATCGGAGTGATTGGCCCACAGGGGCATATAAAATTTCCCCTAGAACATTTGTTATTTGCCCACAAAATTGCGAGTTATCTCTCCAGTGTTTGGCGCCCCCCCCCCCCCCCCCCCCATCCACAAATGATAATTTTAAATGAAAATGCAACAGCAAAATCCCCATTAAATATCAGAGAAATCATTTTATATTATAATTAGATCTATTTCTCTTCTAAGGCTTTTAAGTTAATATATTTTACACCAGAAAGTAAGTCAATTTCTACTACAATATTTTAGAGGAAGTATAGATCTAGATCTAGATCTAGATATCTTGAATGACCCCCAAACCAACAAGATCCCAAAAGATAACAAAAACTAATTTGTGTTATTAAGGATACAGAATGCTAATACTTAATAGCCATTTAAATTTATTTTTTCTTATTAATTTAATCTTAATAATCCAAAACTATTTTAAAGCTAGAGAAAGAACGAAAAGTCCTCTCATCTTCAAAAATAGCTCAACAATAGTCCATCAATCACATAGATCTATATATTTTAAATTGAGAATGTATAGTTTTCCAATCGGGAAGATTGAAAAATCGAAGTGATTATTCGGACTCGAGTCCGAATATGAAAAAATGTTATTCGGACTCTGATTCTTGTCCAGCATGACATCACTTCCGACTTCCTGTGACTCGTGAATCCGGCTTCCTGTCCTGCCTCACTCGTGACTCGCCTCAGGCTGGGTAGAGACCGGGATCACTTCGGGCAAAAAGGCGTAATTGTGCAGGAGCCGAGTTTTAATCTTATGATGAATTTGAGGCCGGCCTGAAAAGTTATAGCGCTTCTAATAAATGTTTATTTATCAAGAGGTCATCAGAAGCAATTAAAGATGGCTCGTTAGCATGTGTCGGGGTCGGATGGGCGGCCTGCACACGTGTGACTGTGTGCGTGTCGGGGAGGGTGGTGGGGGGCACTATCGGTCCGGGCTTTGAACGTCGCATAAGCGTCGGTCTTTTTCCCCCTGGCAACTGATCATTTACAATAATAAGCTAGTCTTGACGTAGATCTACGTAACGAATACGTAATGAATTGTGCGCTGGTCTATGGAATCAAAAGTTGCCGTATGCTCAGCTCTACACAGCAACACAACTTTTTCTTGGTAAACAATCGATATGACACAGGCTTGTGTATTTCAACGAATCGGTCTTTTTTTTTTTACACAGCTCATAATATGCCAGGTGGTCTGCTAATCTTCAATTTTACCTTTTTCTACAACAAAGAAAGTGGGAAACGTGGGGGGGGGGGGAGGCGTATCAATGAGGCGGCGGGCACTGGATCGGCAGATAAGGTGTGTGGGAAACTAAAAAATGGCGGAAAATTGGAAGCACTGAACGTTAGATCTGTAGAACGAAGACACTTCCTTTTTTCCGGACCCGAGTCCGAATAACGACGGCCTTGAAGAATACCGGACCACTCGTACATTATTGCGCGAGAAAGTGGGGCGGGTGGTTGGGGTGGAGGAGGGGGGGTTCTCCCCCTCTGACAAAATTTTAATGAATAGATGAACCGGTCCGAGATTCTCCATTGAGAGATCATATTAAAAACGGGGAAATTATGAATTCCTAAGTTTGAGACATAGGCAAAGTCAGTCCGCTGGGCCGGTATTCTTCACTTCCAATCTAATGCTAAAAATAAAACGAAGTGACTATTTCTCCGAACGTTCGGAGAAATACTGCCGATCTTTATTTCTCCGAACGGTTTCCGGCTTCCGGTCTTGTGATTTTTTGCCTATCTATTTATTGCGAGAGTTCGGCGCCAACTTTCATTCTGCCTCTGGTCTGTGAAGGAACACCGCATGGCAAGCCCGCCTACATACACCCTTCAGTAACACCCACCGCACACCCACCACCATCATGCATGTGTACACACACAAACTTATACACACACTAACTAAACATGATCAGTGGGCAACTTTTGAACGTATGACGAGCTGAGCTGTGGATGGAGAGACAGTGTGAGTGAAAGAGTGGATGAAAGGAAGAATGTACGAGCGTGTCCACAGGCAACAGCAACTACTACTACAAGACGACGACACCGACCCCCCCCCCGGCCTGGCCCACAGCTCACGAACGAAAGGAATGTGGTTAAGGGCACTAAGGCAGTGTTTTATCCGTTTTATCTTGCCTATATTATTGTCCATGGTTCGCAGGGTGCAAGGGAATGAGTGAGATTTTCTTTGTGTGTGCCTGGAGGGAGGGGGTGGGGTGTGAAAGTCATGCGGACGGGGATGAATCGCGGGAGAGAACACAGGAATTGAATAGATGAGTGAAACTGAAAGAGAGGAACGACTCATGAGCCCTGGAGTGAAAGGATCCTGTGTTTCTATTTTTGTATACTTTGAACTGTTACTGAATAAAGGCTGAAATAAAGCCCGAAAAACAAACACACACACACTCCTCACTCTCCACTTACACACTTACTACCACACACAGACACACGCACATAAGCATACACACACACACACACACACACAGGAGCAAATTTTTGGGTCTATATCTATTTCAATTTTCAAGAGCTAGTCTAGAGATTTTTAGACGAGTGTAAAAACGTTAAAAAGAAAGGTTTCACAACAGAATGAAATCAAAATTAGAACAGCCCATAAACAACCACAAAAATTAACAAATAAGGGCGTGTGTCCACCTGTCCGAAGAAGATTGGCTGTTTTAACTATAAATGTGCGTAAATTTTTTTTAAAGTGCAGGATATTTAAAATTATTACATATATAAATTATGGAATCACACACACATTAAGGGGCCTGCCAGTGTCAGTTCATTTAATCGGTTTTGGTGGAACGTACACTCTAACATAACACATTTAAATCTCTCTCTCTCTTTATATACTTTATATAAATGTAGGCTATATATTTAGAATCTAATGAAGAATGAAGGTAGGAACATCAAATTAAATGACGTTACTCTAGATTCTAGGCAACATACCCCCCCCCCCCCCCTTTTTCCGGAACAAAAAAAATTGATAGAAAAACAACACATCAGAACAATAACAAGAAAACAATTTACACACTAACAAAATAAAATACCACAAAGAGTCAAAGAGGGAAAAATAAAAGTAACTGTAACGTATTCAATAGATCAACGAGGTTCGGTTTCTTGTTTTCTTTTTTTTTCTTAATTTGACTTTTATTCCCCGACCAAAAAATGCCAACGAGCCACGATTGATTGGTCGCAGCCGCGACAAACGCAGAAGCTAGTTCTATGTGTCGTTATCAATAACCCTCCGTAGATCTAGATCTAGATCTAGACAGCACACTAGTGAACACAACACATTAAGTTTAAGAGCAGCACCCTTCATAGGCAACACGTCATATCTGTATCGGAAAACTGTTTGGAACTGTAGACTAGCATTTCTTTATATATATAAATATTTACTGCGGACATTTTTTGGACCGATTGAACCATATTGTATACAAACAATCTTTGGTAGGCCTATACTCTACATAAATCCGAAATTTGCGGGAAAGGATGTGATTTCAGAGTGTTCGGAGAAATAGTGCCCAGCTTTATTTTCCCGAACCTTCGGAGAAATAGTGCCCAGCTTTATTTCAATTATGAAAAAAAAGTAAATTGAGAACTGTATTATAATTATTTTACAGTGACAGGGGGGAAAGCAGACTTAAAATTAAGCATGATTATATTACTTAGTCAACTAAACCTATATATCCGTTTAAAATAAAACCAAGGAAAGGAATAATTCTGAAAGCATAAATATGTAAAAACTGAATAGATCTAGATTCTACATTTTTTTGAAAAGTGATTTAAATCACTGATTTTTATTTTTAAAATCAAATTGATTAAATTTTTTTAAAAATCAACTGATTTAAATCAACCCAGCTCTGGTTTCAATTATGGAAAAAAAAGTTTTTATTGAATACACTGTATTATTTTGGCCACCTCTATTCTCACCCGGAGTGAGAATAGTGCAGGCGAGTCTTGTGGCTATTCTCACCCGGTGCGCGTTCACCCTAAACCACAGAAATCTACACTGTGATAACAGAAAAATTGTAGAATTCTGTGCCGTGAACAAACGTTCCATTACAATTGTAGCCTACTAAAAGCGTACAATTTTGTCTGTGGGCAGTGGAGAGAGAGAGAGAAAGAGAGAGAGGAGTAGCGCGAGAATTTCCGGGCAAAACAAAAAGGCGACCCGCGTAGTTCGACTCGATTCGAAAAGTTAGATAGCCGTAGCATCTTTGTAGACAACCAAATTTATTTACTTTTGTGTTTTAACATCATTTTTTAACTTTGTTTTGGTCAATTTGATCGTCCACACCGATAGACAGTATTCAGAAAGAGATGGAGAGAGAGAGAAGAGGGGAGGAGTTGATCTTGCGAGAACTTCCGGGCGGGTGAGAATAGCCACTTTCATTATTTTACAGTGAAAGGGGGGAAATCAGACTTTTAAGCATGATTATATTAGTCTACTGAACCTTATATCTGTTATATGAAACCAAAGAAAGGAATTCTGAATGTTGAAATGTGTAAAAACCGAATAAAAATTATTTTTTTTTAAAGTGATTTAAATCACTGATTTTTATTTTAAAAATCAAGTTGATTTAAATAAAAAAAATCAACTGATTTAAATCAACCCAACCCTGTTATTTTCCCGAACGTTCGGAGAAATAGATCTAGAATCTAGATCTAGATCTAGATATCTAGATCTAGATCTAGATCTAGTGCCCAGCTTTATTTTCCCGAACGTTAGGAGAAATAGATCTTAGAATCTAGATCTAGATCTAGATCTAGTCTAGATCTAGAATCTAGTGCCGGCCAAAATAAAAAGATGAACAATAGCAGCTAAGGCTAAGAAGAAGTTAGAGAACAAGTTGGGACAATACCATATAGATCTAGAATCTAGATTATATCTAGATCTAGATCTAGACCTAGATTTCTAGATTCTAGATCTAGATCTAGATCTAGATCTAGATATCTAGACTAGATTTTCTAGAGATCTCTCTAGAGTGTAGAGATCTAGAATCTAGATCTAGATCTAGATCTAGATCTAGATCTATAATCTAGATTAGATTCTAGTATTCTAGATCTAGTGCCATCAATTTAGATTAGATTGTAGATCTAGATCTAGAAATCTAGATATAGTCTAGATCTATCTAGTCTAGATCAATAGATGCAATAAAATAGCCATAAAATTGAGTAGCCTAGCTGGCCCAACCCGCGACCACTTTTGTATTTTGCTTCTCAGCGGTCTCTGATTTTAAGTCTGATTCAGAGCTACAAAATTGCATAAGATGACTTTCACAAAACAAATATAGTCTAGATATCTACTGGGTAACCAACATTCTGCAAATAATACGATTTTAAAAAGATGTTTACGCTTTGAGCAGCAACGTCGTGCAAAACGTACGGTAGATCTACATTCTACATCTAGCCTACCTTTTATTTATTATTTGTATCCGGCGCTTATTTGCCTTGTTTTAAGTATTTCCGGTCTTCGGTCAGATTTTTCACCCTTTTCATATCTTGATTAGAAGAATAGTAAGTATATATATAGAGATCTATATATATTGGCCTTTGAGGAAAGGGGAAAAATATTCTTAAGTTCAAATTTCTGCTTTTAATAAAGAACTTTTAGTTTTGATTGATGTGTGCTAGTACTGAAGATCAACTTAATGACTTAATGATTTAGACTAGTTATAATTTCTCTGTAATATCAAGGGACCAATAAGGCATTGCGACAACGTATTGAACGAAGATGTTGTTGCCAAGAAGTTTGGGTAAAGTGTTTATTTCGTAAATTTTGATCTACTTTAAATATTAATTTACTGGCAAATATTGTGCCTGAAGAGGGGTATTCTCTTCGGGGCTTTTTCATTCATGCGGAAGTAAGGAAATTTCAACTTCAACACTAGGCCTAGCTCCTTATGAAGGTCAATCCAGTGTGATTGGATGACTTGGTGGATTTCCTCATCAGATTCACCAATCAGAACACCCAGAATATAGAAAGGAAGTGTCCGTCCAGTTAGACGATACTAAATACAGCGGAGTTTCCCAGAAATCAAGAAGTGGATAGGTAAAGCGTCTGTGAAACTGAAACTTCTTGAACATTTTGTCCTTTTTTGGGTAAGTCGGGTGTCCAAGACATAACAGGTTGTCTGTAAGCTTTGTATAAATGTCACAGTATCGCGCAAACTTTTCAAATTAATCTGAAAAGCCTAAAGGCGTTCGTGACTGCACCTGTGACTGTGGCCTGCGAGGACACGTCCCTTCTTCCTGGCCTGGGACTGGGAAGGTTGCGGGTTCGTCACTCTAGACTCAAGATAGATCTATCTATCATTCCCTCCCCTGTAGCCTACAAAACATTATCAACCCATCACCGTAATTGGAGCCTACTCCTACCGTCCACATCACCACCCTTATGACATGAGACTGAGTAGATCTAGATCTAGATCTATCTAGAGATCTAAACCTATGCAATGTCAATCAAAATCAAAATGAACAATAATGGCTACCTCTTACTCTTGTATAGATCTAGAAAAAATCTAGATCTAGATCTAGAATCTAGATCTAGATTCTAGATCTAGATCTCAAGAATTCTAGGAGACTGATGCACTCAACTTATCTTCTGACTTTTTCCAACTCAACCTTCCTTCCCTTAGTATTGATGGGGTCATCCTTTAGCCACCTGGGGACATCTCCTCAGCCTCAGGTCTCAAATGTTTAGGTTGGAAGATGGTCAAAACATATTTTAACCTAAAGTTAAAGGAGTTAAAGGGTAGGAGGAGGGGGAATTCCTTTCCCTCCTGAATTTCCTCATATCTAATCTAGATCTACTAGTATCTAGGTCTATTTAAGTGTGTATCCTGTTTCACAAGTTTAGGGAGGAATTCCTAGAGGTCTAGATCTAGGCCTACTTGACAAGACCTCATTTCCAAGAAAGCCCAATCCATTTCCATTTTCTTTTGGCTTCTTTGTGTAGGAGGGATATGAATATTTATTGTATTTGAAATGAGGCTGCTTTCCTGAAAACTGGTGCTCTGCTAAATATACTGTAACAGGGAAAACCGACTTGGAATGTCACATAGAGTAGTCCTTTATTTCTGGAGGCAATGTGCAGTAGCCATGTTTTGTTGAGGGTCCATTTGAATTTGAGACAATATTGAGTGTTTTTTTCCTCTAGGCTCTTTGGCTCAGTTATTTGTTGTTGTAATTGTAAATTAATAACAGAAGTTTGTCTATTTTTCGGACTTTTATGACTTAAGGATCCACTTCTGGCCGAGTTGAAATTTATATAAATAAATGGTTCATTTCATTCACATTTTATGGAAAATTTCAGTGATTCTGACTCCTCATATGTGAGTCTCTCAGAATTGGATTCGGATTATTGTCTCAACAAAAATATGGCTGAATGCATGATGAATGGAATAAGCCGTCTCCCTCAGGAGGTATAGTAGCTAGCTCTGTTTTTTGTTTCGAAATGGCTATTCATTTGGACTCAAATGCACGGTATTGTGTTGTCCTGATTTTATTTGAACATCATGTAAAGTATGCTGTTGGAAAAGTTTAGCTACAGACCACTGTTACTTATTTTCGTTCCCTTTGGAAGGGTTTTGTCTTCTTAATTTTCTGACTTGGACTTTCAATTGGTTAATGATTTTTGTCTTTCTTGTCAAATGAAGGGGGTTTAGACTACCTGTTACTGTTGACAGAGTTATTATATAAGGCCAAGGTCGAATTGCTTACAACAATTGCCTGTCCGCTTCACATCCGGTACTCCCGTTGACTGCGCATGCGCATTGGAACTTTGAGTCCGAATAGCCACGGGAGACTCTTCAGACTCGAGTCCGAATAGCAGGAGCCTTTTTGGTTTTTTTATACTGTTTCTTTTCAAATATATATAGAATTTGATTAATATAGGCCTACACACACAACAATGACCACATTCATCACCTATTCTCACTGTTTGCTTTGTTGTTGGTTGATGTTTGTATTCAAAAACTAACTTTCCATTACATTTTTATTATCCAATTTCACAGAAATTTTAATGTTCTCTTGTTAAGTAATATGTATCATTCATGGTTAATTAATGTTATTCATCTATAGGTCTCTATGCCATTTTTTGGTTTGCTGTATTGATTTTGTTTGTAAAAGTACCTCTTCTTTGTGTGAATGATTGTAAGTTTGCCAGTTTTGGTTGTATTTTGAAAACTCATTTATAAACTCTTGTTTCAAAGATGAAAATGATATGTTTGATCATAAACTTTTGAGGAAATTTCATGTAGGGTCTTCTTTTTCTTCATCTCTGCTTCAAATAGCCTAGTGGCAAGAGACTGACTTTTTCAGGGATGCTATTTGAAATAAAAATTCAGTCTTGAACTATTGAATGCTTCTTGTGTGAAGCTTGTGCAGGTAATAAGAAACCTGCATGTTCCTGTTTAGGGTGCTTCTTTTTTCCAAAACCCACCGTAACTGTCCAAAACCTACCGAAACAGAAACCTACCGTACGAAACCATTCGAAACCTACTGAAACAGAAAGAATACAATCTGGAATACAGTACAGCACACCTACAGACTTCAATATCAGTTAAGGACCACCTTGACAGATAGCCCTGATTTTAAAAAATCTGAAAAAGTACAGCAAGGAATGTTTCAGAATTTTTTGCTCTGAAAGTGTTAATGCGTTAACAATGCATTCTTCAAAGCTTCCCAAAGGTGCAAAATCACCACGTGCTACACACAGAAATCCTCTGGGAATTTTAGCCGAATTTGCAAGTGGTCTGTAACTTATGTTGAAGTCTGTATTAAGAACACTCTTGTAAAGAACTGACGGAAATAAAGTTCTCATTACTTTTTGTCTCATATATATATTTCTCTCTTTGTGTTATTTATATTTTGACGCATTTAGTGAAAATACGATAACGAACTGATGGCTGTAACGGACTAATTTTCTTGCCCAACAAGTCTTTTCCTTCTTATTTACGACTGAAGTAACGAACCAGCCCATCATAGTTTTAAATTCTAAAAGTCTGAATAGCCGAATAAATGAATCGCTTTTGGGGGGGGGGGGGGATGAAGAGTAAAGAAACAGTCAATTGACGTGAGAAATAGGAGTTACGGGTGTTTATGAAAGAGTACACAAACTTACTGAAAAAATTGGGAAAAATGAGTGAGAAAAAGCATGTTGACTGAAATAAAGAACCACTGATATGAAAAGAACTATTTTTACTGTCTGGGCTTGTTCTTTATATCAGTGTTTCACAACATACACACTCTCTCTCTCTCTCTCTTTCTCTCTCTCTCTCTCTCTCTCTCTCTCTCTCTCTCTCTCTCTCTCTTCTCTCTCTCATGGAATATAAAGCTTTTCTCTCTTTAGCCTTGATCCTTCATAGATGTCTGTGTCTACAGGGCCCATCTCAGGATTTACCTGTGCCCACACCCACCATGTCGCAATGGGCCAAAGTCCAGCAGAGTCCCACCATCTTCCGACAGATGCAACAGTTCTACCAGTCGCCTTTCTCCATGGAGGTGCGATACTTCCTCTGCCAGTGGATTGAGGATCAGCAGTGGTGCGTCATGCTTGTCATCCCACTTTAGAAAAAACTGTTCTTTTTTTTAATTGTAGAAGCAGAAACATCCCAAATGGGTTTGTTTTGGTTTTTTTAATTTTTAGAAATATCAAAGATTTTTGTTTATTGTTGATAACATTAATGATTACGCTCAAAGTTTGTTGGGGGGGGGGGTTTTTCAGCTGGAAAAGATTGTACCTAGATTTTATAGCTCGCCACTTTTTTTTTCTTAATTCTTTTTATTTCTTTTTTCGTGAAATCCAAATGTTGTTTTTTTTGTTTTGTTTTTTGTTTGTTTTTGTAAAGTGTTTTACGGCGCTCGCAACTGCATAAGGTCATATGAGCGCGTGGGTCACACTTTTTGGTACTTTTCAACGTACAATTTAAGGTGTATCCTTGTATAAAAAATTATGTTAATTCTCATTTAGTGCACCCAAAGCATGCATTTCTGCCCTTGAGACTAAAAAAAGAACGGACGTTGTAACTTGTCTGGTTATTTTGTTAGACGTGCTGGAGTTGGCAATGCTAAATTGTAATTTTTTTTTGACTAGCATATATGAAAAAAAATCAATATAAAAAAAGGCCTCGTCAAAATCTGTCGAACTTTTGGGACATCATGAACGACATAGCGTTGGTGCAGATACTCAGAAAAGATGGTATCTGCGCATATAATAGAAAGCTGTAATTTTGCAACTTTATCCATCGGGCACACAATTAGCTATGAAGTAATTCCTCCAAATGCAACTTCATGTGTCTAATATAATCGTGAATATTTGCATATTTTCTCGAAAGTTTATAAAAGTTACCATGAAGTTTCTCTATGAAAAGTACAAATCGATTTTAGTGCCAGAATACTACCGGCTCAGGGTCACAGGGTTAAGGAGCCCTGAAGTGACTTTGCTGCTGTCGGTTAGGAAGTTCGCATTTTGTCTACGTTTGAAACGATACAACTTCTTCTTCATTCCACACAGCAAACCATTATGCGCAGGTTCTAAAAGCTCAATGTCTTGAGATTTATTCTACGTTAGAATGGTTAATTTCTGTGCCTTAGTTTTATTTCTAGATAAGTGTTTGTAGAGTACCCAATTTGTCCTATTTTAGTTACAAACTTATGAATAAATTATAGTTTATTTTAAAAAGGCACGACAGATCTCTCCCAAATCTGTGTTAAACTGACTACGAATATCATGCCTTTTACCACGGTAAAAATTTTTAATCTGCGCGAGTAGTACGAGGCCTGTCCCACGGAAAACCGGAAAAGGTCCATAAAAGCAACAATCTTTGTCCTATTTTAATAAAAAAGTAACACATCATACCTCAACATGTGCTTTAGTTTTCAATGTCACTATCCCCCTGGACGCATTTTCCCCATTGATGGATCAGGAAGAAGATACCCTCCCTGCAAAATTTTTTGTCAAGGGATTTCAGCCAATCTTTCATGGCTTCCACGAGGTCTTCGTCGTCGGTGAATCGCTGTCCAGAAATACGGCGTTTCATTAGTCCAAAAAAATGATAATCTGACGGGGCCAAGTCAGGACTATGAGGGGTGTGTGGCAGAACTGCCCAGCCGAACCTTTGGATCCAGTCTTTCGTAGTGTTTGCGGTGTGTGGCGTTGCGTTGTCACGCTGCAAAATTAC
The DNA here is from genome assembly GCF_000002075.1 of Aplysia californica. Taxonomy (NCBI): domain Eukaryota; kingdom Metazoa; phylum Mollusca; class Gastropoda; order Aplysiida; family Aplysiidae; genus Aplysia; species Aplysia californica. Next base: position 762,419 of record NW_004797559.1, read on the forward strand.
CCCGCTGAACAACTGGCCTGGTCTTTTTCGGCACACAACCTCTCTCAACTTATCAAGAGTCTGGCAGTTAGCATTAACAGTTTATCCTAGTTCCAGAATTTCATGAAGCAGAACACCCTTAGCATCCTAAGCCATGAGTTTCTTCACCGATAGCTGAACTTTTTCGGGGGAGGTGAAAATGTTTGGTTCCAAACCACTGAATCCCTCTTCATCTCAGGGTTCATGTGGTGTATCCAAGTCTCATCACCTGTAATAATGCTTCATCATATTGTTGGAGGTCTCCAAATGCGTTCATGACTACTGTGACAGCTTGGCGACAACGATTCAACAAAGTCTGAAACATTTCAATACATTGCGTATTGTGATCAGCTGTCAGCTATTTTGGGACCCATCGAGAAGAGACCTTTCCATAGTGCAGCTCATCAAACACTATCCTATGGACAGTCGACTTTGAAATGTTTAGCGACTCGGAAACTCCGTGAATTTTTAGGCGATGCCCGGCTTTGAACTTATTACACCACTCATATATATGTAACTTTGTCATTACTTTTTTCCTGTAAACTGACTTTATTTCGGTGTGTATTTCTATATATAGGTTTGGGACCTTTAGTGGTCAGAAACCGAATGACAGACCTCACTTCTACCCTTGACCAATTTTCCAAAGGGGTAGCCATCTTTGGAGAACTGCTGTGTTTGTTTGGTTTGTGTGATGCTCATGGTGCTCAATCGAGAAATTCCTGAATGATTGTTCTACAAGTGTGCGTTTACAGAATGAAAATAATTATTGAATAGTATTCAAATTACTGCCAAATTCTGGTTTTCCGTGGGACAGCCCTCGTAATAGACAAGTTATAAGAGAAGAAAGATGCACATTAGCATTTTTTAACTAAAGACACTCAGTGTTAGCTCTTTTTCTACCATTAAACAAGAGACAGTTACTCTGCGTTTGTCCATGAATCATGCTGTGTCTGTGGCAGCCTGCATACAACTAAGAAAGATATATTGTGCGATTTTTTTAAAAACACAATAGTGTGTTAATACATGGGTAGAGATTAACTTCTTGTATGGAACAAAAATAATGACAGTTAACATTCATTCTTAGATTTTTGTTGGACATGTGCGTGGACACTTATGAATGTAAAGAAATCAGAACATTGTCACTTATTGCAAATAGAGATAGAAACGAAAATAAAAGCTGGAAAAGCCAGGTGCTGATTCAGTGTCAGGGGAAAGCTAGAAATTATTCGTATTATAATACAATCAAACAATTACGAGGCGTCATCCCTGTTATTCAGTCAACTTACAAAACCTAGATCTAGCGCTTTAAAGAAAAATAAGGAATAATTTATGGAGTCTAACTGATAGCCAACTGTTCGTGTATTACATTGTTGTAGATGTATTCTGGCACTAAAATCGGTTTGCACTTTTTCATAGAGAGACATCAGGGTAATTTTGATAAACTTTAGAGAAAATTTGCGAATATTCCCGATTATGTTCAGACACATAAAGTTGTATTTGGAGGAATTACTTCATAGCGAATTGTGTGCCAGATGGATAAAGTTGCAAAATTACGGCTTCCTAGAATATGCACAGATACCATCTTTTCTGAGTATCTGCACCAATGCTAGGTCGTTCATGTTCCAAAAGTTCGACAGTTTTTGTTGTGCTTTTTATTTTATATTGATTTTTTTTTCATTCCCACTTGTAAAAATTTTTTTTACAATTTAGCATTGCCCGACTTCAGCGCGTCTAACTAAATAACCAGACAAGTTACAATGTCCGTTGTTTTTTGGGTCTCAAGAGCAGAAATGTGTGCTTTGGGTGCATTAAATGATAATTACCATAAATACAAGGATACACCTACAAGTGTACGTTGAAAAGTACCAAAAATGAAGTCAGCCCAGACAGAGCGGTGACAGGGAGCTGACCCCCGTGACCTCGACTAAAATTCCACTGCCGCTGCGCCGTGAAGTAAACAAGACATTTCGAGGAAAAAATAACCCAAATTTTAGGAGAAAAATAACCCATACTTTGAAGATGGGAACAAATAGGGAAGGTTTTTGGGAGGGGGGGTGGAAGACTTTTTTCCAAAGAAGGCTGAAGGACTCAGCATGTTGTCTTGATAATGGGACAGTTTTTGGTTTTTTGTTTATAGCTCTTGGTGATTTTTACCAGACAATATAACAGACATAATGCACTAGACAAGAAAAACACAAGCAAAAAGACAGACATCTACAGTCGTTTTGAGGTCATGTAATGCTGTTTTGTTTACGTGCATTTCAAACGGTATAGCAACAGACATAAGAGGTGACAGCAAACTCAAATTTGTAAAAACCTTCAAAATTAGAAAGAAAACTGGAAATTACTGAAGTACAAAGAATATCAGCGCACATGATCGGTTTGCCCTGGAAAGAACTAAAATGTTTTACCAAGGTGACTAGTGATGACGAAGAATGTGCATTATCATTAATAGCCCATTTTCAATAGTCTCAGTAGCAAAGGCCAGCAATACAGCATACTTGCGTGTCTCATATCAGAGGACAATATCAAGAACAGACGTACTCCCGAGACTGAATATGAAGCAATACTCCACCATAATGACTGCTTTTACTCCATCGGAGTAGAAAGACGTGGAGCTACTGACACAGTCTCCATCTGCATCCCTGCATTTCTGCCAGTATTTGGCATAACCAAGGCCGTCAGTGTCTTGCTGGTTTTATATAAATTGGAAATCTTCATGCATTCGTTGTTCCACTGTCAACTATTAACACAAATTGCATTTCTAAAATCCTGAGTCTTATCTTGTTACTCATTCTAGTTTTATTGTGCGATTTCTTCTCTTTTTCTTTGCGTTCCCATACGTTCAGGGGTAGTCCACTGCTGCTTCTTCAACATGCAGTGTAACAGATTTTTACGTATGCGACCTTTTACCAACTTAGTAGGGACCATAGCCTTCAGGCAGCCACATTCCGATTTTGAAGGTACTTTATATAGTTTTTTACACTGACTAGAGTATTTTCAGTTTTGTTTGGAATAAATTTAGATTTTTGCTCGGATGCGGATGGTGGTCGAAGCCTACTCTTATCGATTTTAGGACCCCCAAGGGATCTTTAATGTGCTTAACTTCCACGCAGGACCTCCCAGATTTTCCACCCTTTTGCGAGAAGATTAGGTGTTCGATTTTTCCTGCCATAGGATCAAGGATGTGGCTGAAAGAAAGCAGTTATAAGAAGCCAGGAGTGACAGTAGAAAGAGCTAGGGTGGCAGAGGAAAGAGTCAAGAGTAAGGGCGAGAGGAGCCAAGTCAGGTTTCGAACTGGGGACCTATTGAATGAGAGGCGAACACTGTACATGTAGGCCACAAGAGCCGTCATTGAGTGGCTCATAAGAATAATTGTTTGCAGCATTTGTAGTTTGTTGTTCCAGAATTTTTGGGTAACGTGATGAATGTAGCAGTAATGTCTCTTGGAATGTTCCCCGTTAATTGAAGATATTGAGCAGGTTGGTCAGTTTCTGCACTCTCCATTCACCAAGTACTTCATTTGGTTCCTGTGGGATTAGATAAGGTCTCACTGCTTTGCCGTAAAACATATCTTTAATGGCTTTTCTACTTCTTCATCTTTTAGAACTTGTAGTTTTAAGTTCCAATAATTTTTCAATATAATTGAAAATTGGCAAAAGTATTACTTATCTACATTTTTTTCCCTTACAAGTCTTTATGAAGCGTATTATTTTGTTTGGTTACAACATAAATAGATTAGTAAAAGCTTCAAGCCATCAAACATCAAAATAGGGTACAAATTATACAGAATATGGGATTGCAAGGGGAATACCAGCGAAGTCCTTTTTGCACACATTTATTCCATGACATTGCCACAAACACACTTCTGTAATTTAAAGCCTAACTTGGTCATGTTATAATCAGTAAGTGGACATACTTAATATATATATATATTTTCAAGAGGGAAACATCATGGCACACCGGGCCGGGGATATGGAAGGACCGTAGACGAGACGTTTAGCCTAATGAGATATTAGATGTAAGAGGATAGGGCAATAAATTGGGAAATAAAACATATATATTCATGCTTAGACCTGCATCCATGAATTTCCATGAATAAAAAATGAGGCATTTGATGGATTTCCACTTCAGGTGTTAACTCAATGAGCCCACGTCACCTGCATTAACCCTATGAGCTTGTGTCCCCTCTTAGCCTTCAAGACCCCTTTCATTAACCCTTTGAGCTCATGCCCCCCTTACATTAACTCTTCACCTTTGGCGCTGCTCTCCCCCCCTCTCTCTCTCTCTCTCTCTCTCTCTCTCTCTCTCTCT